>NC_040898.2:5947817-6247817 GCF_900634795.4 Betta splendens | reverse complement strand
TTACTGTAAGTTTTACGGTTATTACATTATTACTAACTACTAACTACTAACTACTATGACTACTCCACAATTTACTAATTCTGCAGTAAAGCAAAGTAAACTCATGGCTTTTGAACGGCATTCACATTGGGCTAGTTACTCTCAAACAGCAGGCATTAAGAAGCTCACTCAATTACCCAGAAATACATTTAAAATGAAACAAGACTTACGTATTTATTCGAGAATCCATTTCTTCCAAAACTCCTTCTCTCTCCTGTCTTCTAACAAAGCAGAAGAGTCCTAATCCAAGGAGGTCCAGAGCCAGAAAAGAGTCCTATTCAAAGTAGGTCCAAAAGCAAAATGGTCCCTCACAATTCCTTCTGTATTTATCTGAATCAGCCGATCTAAGCCCCACCCACCTGAATTGAATTGACCAACTGTATGTACCTGGTTCAGCCAAATAACTCCACCCACCTACTAATTGTCCAGGCCAACATTTTTTCACTAGGGTGTTGTCCACACATAAGGATTCCCAAGCTTCCAGCACAACTCAATATTTACTATTACGTTTACTACTTTTATTATTATATTATTATTAATTAATGTTACTACACTTTGATAAAGTAACATATGGTCCCACCAGGCACTGCAAGACTCTCAGAAATGACCTTATTTCTCCACACTGTGCGAATGATGACAGTCAGTCCAGGGTCGCCTCCATACCCAGGCTACCTTCAATGATATATAACTCAAATTATTACGACATGTTTAATAAACTACAATGTATGGTCCCACCAGGTACTGCAAAGGACTCAAAAATGGCCTTATGTCTTCTACCCCTCAGCACCCAGGATTCATTTACAGAGATCTCACTCTCGCCCACAGAGATTCTGAAGTTGTATTAACACTCCAATTAATCAGCAGGGCAAACAATATAAAAACAATCCTTACAGCACTGCAAAGCTCCAGATTTGAGCTTTAAGAAGATACCTGAACCCTGCAGCTGGGACCTCAGCTGACTGGCCTGCTTTCTTTGAAGGTGTAGTATTAAAACCCTATTATCTCAGCAGCACTACATCACACACAGATAGGCCTTACACCAACACAAAGCTACAGATTGTAGCTTTAAGAAGATACCAGAACAATGCAGCGTTCCTATCAATTTCTACAGCTGAGTGAAATGACCTAGATTCAGTGGTCTGGTTCGACGGGGGAGCTTTAGTAGTATCACCCTCCCCCATTTAGAATATTAAGATGTTTTTGATAAACTACAATGTATGGTCCCACCAGGCACTGCAAGGGACTCAGAAATGGCCTTATTTCTCCATTTTGTGCAAATGTTGACAGTGATAGTCCAGGGTCCTCTCTACACCCAGGCTGCCTTCACTGATATATCACCCTGGCTTACTCAGATTATAAGACAAGCTTTATGCAGTGTAGATCATGTGCTTTTAAATGATACCAAGCTTGTCTGTGCCAGTTGTTTACAGCAGCAGAACAAGCTCCTTCCAGTCAGCTGCTGACCAGATCAATGGCAGTGACTGTGTGCCTCCTGCCTCAAATGGCCACTGCTGTTGATATGCATATGAGGCAGCAGGCAGGCAGTAGGGAAAAGGTCACAGTCAACCTAACACCTGACAGTAGCTTGCAGAGCTGTTATTCCAGATCCAGATTCTGAACATACAATTGAATTGTGAATCAATCTGAACCACCTTACAGATGCTCTTAAAGAAACGAAATAAAGTTCACATATTGTTTGTTCTGTAACGTCATCAAAAATTACAGAAAAGATGACAGTACACCCATCTAGTTTTAACAAATGTGCAATAAAAAAATGCAAACAGAAAACGCTCTAAAGCGTTTCCGTTTTATATTCTGCTTATTTCGTTATTACTCCTTTCACCTGTACCACATAAAGTTATTGCAGAGCTACAGCCATGTTCCTATGAAGGCAACCAGCTGTTTATTTCGTTATTCCCTCTTTCATGTCCCTCTGGTGAATGAAAGGGCAAACATTATTTTTATTTCCCAATAAAATTAAAGAGTTCACATATGATTTGCACTGTAACGTCACCATAAAAAAGAGTACTGAGTAAACCCATGTAGTTATAACAAATGTGCAACAAAAAAAACTCTTCAACGCGTTTTACTTTACATTTTTGTTTATTTATTTATTACAGGAAGTTGACCAGCCGCTTTCAACTGTGATAAATACACGGATGTCGTTCTGCCCACTTTGATGTAGACAAAACTCTTCAAAGCGTTTTACTTTAAAATCCGTTTATTTCGTTATTCCCACTTTCATATCTGTCTGATAAATAAAAGTGGGCGGGGCTATCAGTCCCGTAGCAAAGGTAAGCGCTGACTGTGGGGGCTGGGCGCATCAACATACAGGATAAAGACCTGTGTTCCTCTGCTACAGCCTCCTCTTTCAGCCTGTTGCTTTGGGCCGTTATTCCCCCACTTTGTGCCATGTTGACAAAGTTGACCAGCCGCTTTCACGTAGGCACAAACCTCTTTAAAGCTTTGTACTTTACATTCCGTTTATTTCGTTATTCAAATAAATGTAATTGCAAATGCTGCACTGAGCTCTCTTTTGCTTTGACGGGTTTTGTGTCTACATGAAAGCGGGCAGAACAACGTCCATGCGTGTGTCACCGCTGAAAGCGGCTGGTGAATCTCTTGGGAACATGGCTGTAGCTCTGCAATGACTTTATGTGGTACAGGTGAAAGGGAAAATAACGGAATAAACGGAATATAAAACGGAAATGCTTTCAAGCATTTTCTGTATGAGCAGGAAGAAGTTTACAAGGAATCATTTAGAACTGGTTCGGAAAGAAACTGGTTTAATACATGAATCTGAAAACGAGACAGACATGAACAGACTGAACTATGTTCAACAGTGACAACGTTTCTCTGACAGGATCAAACTCTCACTATGACATGTCACATAGAGACACTGAGGATCCTGGAGACCAGAACCCAAACCCAGGATAAAGAGGTTCAGTGAATGTGGTGTTGAAGGTGTGAAGGTGGATCCGTTTGTCAGAGGAGACTCTGTAGAAGGTCAGAGAACCAGCAGGACAGTCCACATACACTGATCAGACACAGAGGAGGAGATGGATGTTTCTATGTTATTGTGTCTGACATCGTAACCATCATTTTCACAGTTCAGACTCCAGGACTGATCATTGCATCCAAACAAACAGTCATCACTGTTTCCTCTCCTTCTGATTCCTCTGTAACTCACTGATATATAAACATATCCTCTCCACTCAACCTCCCAGTAACAGCGACCAGTCAGATCATTACTACACAGCAGTTGAGGCCTGTAGTTAAATCTGTCTGGATGATCAGGATATGACTGATCCTCTTCCACATGTGTCACCTTCCCGTTGTTGTCAGACAGTTGTAGTTTCCCGTTCACTGTGTTTGTGTCGATGATGAGTTGACAGAAATCTGATGGAGAGAACAAGACACAATCCAGCTGCAGTTATTGATCTATCATCAGTTTGATGAGGATGTGACATCCAACAATGTATTGTGACATTTGTTGAAGGTAATGGAAAGGTTTAATTTTAATTTAGAAAGGAAAACGGCCGAAATTGTAGTAGTCATAATAGTATTGATAGTGTTATGCAAGCAGAGGGAGTATCCCAAAAATGAGCGGTAGGTGTGAGCTGCCAGGCTTCCGTTCTTCAGTCGAAGACCAGCCTGCTAAAGTGCTACAGCGAAATCATCTAATGGCTCTTCTTTTGATTGTTTCCCTGCACTGGACAGATTGGTGGAACTCAATGGTGAAACTGCAGTCCCTGTAGCGAACCATTGTAGTGTTTTGCATTTTGTTTTGTTTTTGGTGCATCCTCTGAGTAAAGACGATTTGTAAAGGTGACTTTCCACACTTTTTTAGTTTTCTTTTGTCTCAGCTTCAGTACATTACGTTTGATGTTCAAATATGTTTTGTTTGAAAAAAAAGAATGCTTTGTGAAGTTTTGTATGTTTCAATAATATATGTAAAGTCTAGTTCTAGTTGGAGGCTGAGCTTAATTACTGATACTATTGTTGTGGTAAAGAACGCAGATGTCTATTAGCTAATTGCTATATTGCAAGATGCATAGGAAGATATATAGATGATATACTATATAATATAGATAAATAACTATATAATTAGATAATATAGAATAAGTAATAAGTGTAGATTGGCACAACCAATTGTATGGAATATTGAAAGCTTGATATATTTTTGGTGACAACCAAAAAGGTACAGGTGATATGCCAAAGTTAGATAAGAGACAAAGAACAGACTGCTGAAGTGGCAGAGCAAAACCACCTCACAGCTCGTCTTTTGATTGTTTCCCTGCGCTGGACAGGACACACACCTGTCTACAGGTCACTCAGCCGGAGGCGTGTAACAATGACTCTTGACAGTTTGAAGATGGTTGAATCTTGCTGATCTCAGTAAAAACACACTTACACTTGCTCAGACCTGGTCTCAAGTATTGGACTCCACCAGGCTCCACCCTGAAAGGAGGAGGGGGTCAGAGACATGCAGACATGGACATTACATGGCTCTCACACACACATTGTTGTAGGATTGTGTTCAGATGGAGGCTTGTATGTAGGGATGGACATTCAGCAACAACTAAGGAGTTGGATCCTTATCTTGGAATCTACGGAGCAGGAGGTGACGTGGAGAAAAGCTTTGACTTCTCGATTTCACTTCATCACTTTTGGTGTCAGACACCTGCTTTCAGTCTCACTCTGTCACCACCAAACTAATGTGACACCACAGGAAGCAAAGTCTGAATGTGTTTATTATCACACACTCCAAGGTTGGGTTCTAAGTTCATAAAGCTCCACATCCCTACTTGCTCCTCCATCAGACACTGTGTGTAGTTGTGTCCATACCTGAGAGTGTCCAGTCTCCAGTGTGGACCCTTGACTCCGGACTTCGCCTCCATAGCAGCACCCCTAACGGATCTGCTGGGTAAGGGGGTACCAAACCCCATTCGGTGGACTGAGAACTGCGAGGCAGCATTTAGGGCCCTGAAGGAGAAGATGTGCTCCAGGCCAGTGTTGCAGAGCCCGGACTTCTCCCAAGGTTTCCTGGTCCAAGTAGACGCGTCAGCGGTGGGTCTAGGAGCCGTGTTGGTCCAGGGGCCCAAGGGAGAAGAAAAACCGATAGCTTACCTCAGTCGCAAGCTATTACAGAGAGAGACCCGCTATTCAGCGGTAGAGAAGGAGTGCCTGGCCATCAAGTGGGCCTTGGAAAGCTTGAGGTACTACCTCTTGGGAAGGACATTCGACCTTGAAACGGACCACAGAGCGTTGACTTGGCTGCATTCCACAAAGGACCACAATGCCAGGGTCATGAGATGGTACCTGTCGTTGCAGCCGTTCAACTTTAAAATTCGGCACAGACCTGGACGCCTGAATGTGGTAGCAGACTACCTGTCAAGGAACCCGACAGGCACTCTGCTAGGAGAGGGGGAAGGTGGTGTGACAAACCGCCGGTTTGTTTCCCACTGAGCAGCCCCGGACTGTGCGCACACACAAACACACACACACGCACCAGCTGATTGGCCGCAGAGAGCGGGTGCACACGCAATCCGCTGTGCGGTTTGTCACAGTGCAAAAGTGTAAATGTAAATGTTAAAAGGAAATGTTGAATGTAGATGTTAAATATAAATGTAAATGTTAAATGTAAATGTTAAATGTAAATGTTAAATGTTGGCAGAGTGTAAAACTGAATATTCATGACATGTACATCTAAACCCGTACCCTCAAAGCGCTCGTAATGCTGATCTCAGATCAGTGACGCGTCTCAAACACCTCAAATAGCCTCCAGCTTGTGGATATTTTTGTTCTGATTATTCTGGTGCTTGGTGGAGTTGTTTTGTTCTTTCACTATGGCCAGGCTTATCTGAGCACTTTAGGGCTCGTTACGAGGAGTTTTCCTTCGCGAGGCGCTGGAACATGCTCTGCTCCCCTCGCTCGGCGAAGCCTCAGCTCCCCGTCTGCCTGCAACTCACGCCCCAGTTCCTGCTCCGACACTGACGTCCCAGCGATCACCAGCGCCGCTGTCTCCGTGCTCCAGTTCACGCTCCCGTGTCCCAGCCTGCATCAAGCCCTGGTTCCCTGCCTGTCATGAACCCTGCTGCTCCTGTGGCCTGGCCAGCTCCAGTGCACCAACCGGGCCCAGCTCAGGCTCCAGTTGGACCTCCACAGCCTGCTCATGCACCGGTCCTGGATCCACGTCTGTTTCCAGCCCCCACTTCTGCTGCTGCCCGGTCACGCCCAGCTCCAGCTCCTGTCGTGTGCAACTCCAGCTCATGCTGGTTCATCCCCAGCTCCAGCTCAACCAGGTCTCTACAGGAAACCTGGAACTGTCATGAAAACTCATCGTACAGAATTCAAAGTCACATCATATTGAAGCATATTGTCCACTGAATACAATGATGTCAGTTCCACAACACCTGAAGGTTCTGGTGTGTCTGAATCAGAACTTGGGGCCTGAATGAAACATTTTCTCTATCTTCAGTCAGTCTGTTTTTACCACTGTTAACACTGGTGCCTGGTGGAGCCTGAGGAGGGGGTTTTGGTAGAGAGGAGTTGTGGGACAGTGTAGGACTCTGGTTACTGATAACAAAGAGGGAGATTCCGTTAAGATTTAGGTTGTGTCACCTAAATGAATCCACGGTCTTTTGATGTTCTTAGAGTTCTTGAACCTTATGTGTGTTGTTGTTTTAAGCAACAGTGCTGAAAAAGCATCCCTGTTCCTCTTTACTTGGGGGAAGGTGAGGGCAGTGTGTCATTAGAAAACAAGGTTTTAATACCAGAGTTCACATCAGCTCCTGTCCAATATGTAGAATGTGGATTTGTGGACTTGTGGACGCTACAGTGACATCAGGTCATAGTAGCTATGGGTTAATTTGGCTGCTGCTGTTGAGAGAGTCCGTCTCCTAAATGTTAGATGCATTTAATGCATTGAGGTAAAACTGTGACAGTTCAAATTCTTACAAACAGGCTGTGATCACTTCCTCCTCACTGGAACTGTTTGATGAAGTGGATTCCAAACATTTTCCTGTTGTGATTCTGAATGAAATGATTTGCAGCTAAAGGAGCATCAGAACCAGCAGCAGTGCAGTAAACGCCTCCTGCTGCATCTGTGTCTCTGCTGCTGTTTCACCTGTCAGTCACTGGATCAGTGAGGAACCATGGACGGAGAAAATCCTCCTGCTGCATCAATATGTAGTCGCTGGCGTTGAGTGATCAGCGCATGTGACTTTATGTGAACACGCCTCAATAAACAACACAGCAGACCCTGCACAGACAAGCTGAGGATGAGAAGAGCAATAATCACATGAGCTAATATTTCCCATGAGTCTGTGAGCAGCTCGGACGGAGCAGGAATGAGGAGGAAGCAGCTTTCATCTCTGCTCATTGTCTGAGTCGCCGTCTGTGGACTTTTTGTTACGTCTCCTGCAGCAACGTGAGGATCAGGACGCATGGAAGTGAGGCTGTGATTGGTGGCGTGTTCTGTAGAAACAAGTGTCTCCTGACCTCACTCTAACTCATACAGCAGCAAAGCTTTGAAAACCTGAGTTCATTTCTTTATGGATGAAAGTCAAATATACAGGCCTGCTTTAACCACTGCTTCCATCCCAGTGACAGCAAATAGGGAGAATTAGAAATGCAACAAAGAAGAAAGATGCAGGCGATGATCCCCTGTTGTGAAATCCTTGTGGACAAAACAGTTTTTAAATAGGAGGAGAGATATGAAGCAAAAGACAGGTCAAAAACCTCCTTTGTGTGTGTGGATCTTCTCCTCCCACAGACAACGACGTGCAGGTAGGTTGACTGGAGATGCTACAGTGGTCATCAGTGCCAGAGTGAGAGTGAGTGTCTGTATATGTGGCCCTGTGATGGATGGAGCAACTGGCCTCTCACCTGCCCATCGGGGAGAGACTCCAGGATCCTCTAACAAAGCGCTGGAAAATGAGCCTGGGAGAGTGAGTGACTGATGCTAACAACTGCTTTTGCTTTAGTTGATGCTTCCTCTGCTGCTGCAAACACTGACCAACACACGCGTTGGGCTAAATATTGAAACATGTATTTTCTTTCAACTGGAATTGATACAAACTAACTAAAGTCCTCCAAATGACTGGACACACAACATTTCTCAAAAACACAGGGAAAATATGAATAATATTATTAGTAATATCAAAGTAAAGTGGGCGTGCTTCATGAAGACGTGTGTCTGGTCACATCTGCAGCTGGTGATGGTGATGTGTGTGTCTGCTTGTTCTTCTGTCCTAGTTTTCTCAGCTTTTATCACAGAGCTTCTATCACTCCTGTGTCCACATTTCTGCTTCTTCCTGTCTCCTCCAGTTTCTGGACCTTTGTTGCAGCGTCTCCTTTCTGTCCACAGTCCACATACTGCGAGTGATCTGGTCCAGCTCAACGTGCTGGTACGACTCCTCCACCAGCTGATCCTAAAAAACACTCTGTTCTGTCAGATTCAGCTTCATTCTCGTCCTGCTTCTTCTAAATGTCTTGCAGGGTCTGAACTCTCCTTGTCTCTGTCACGTAGGTCCAGTTTCCTTCATGTGAGTAGAATCCACACTTAGAATAGACACTTTCTCACTGCATTTGATATTTTAGTTATTATTAATATTATCTGTTATAAGCATTAATAATGTGTTATATAGTAGTGTCTGGTTGATAACAGCTTGATACGGAACATCACATCAGTAGCAGAAGGTGCAAGACAGGAGAACTTTATGGAGGACTTTTATTGTAAATGGACCGGTGACACCAATTCAGGGTGTATTTAATGCTGAAGAGGTCTGTTCCTACGATTTGAGCTCAGACTCACTCTCCACTCCTTTCTAGACATTTTCTTACATTTGACCTCATTTGGCATTTAAATAGAACAAAAAGTTCTATTTTTACTTCTAAAAAAAAGTTCTATTCTCTACATGTTTGACAAACAGGAAACTGGCTTCAGCTCAGACACAGACAAAGCAGAAGGTCACAGAGTTCTATTCAACACAAGTCTATGAGTCTCTGCCCTCAGCTCAGCGTGTGTCTGTGCAGCTAAACACCTGATGATATTTAGTCACAACTCAGGAGACCAAGGTTTCGTTCTGGCGCATTTTACTGTTAAAACTGTAAAAAAAAACATATAAAGACAAATAAACACTGGTCTTTGTTTGCTGTGTGCTAATGATTTAGCTAATAGCATTGATGTAGCACTAACATGCTAATGTGTCGTTGGCTCACACCAAATTAACATGGAGCTCGCTTTTACGCTAACACAAACACATGAATCATTAAGTGAACAAACCACTCCTATAAACGCTGACAGATTTTATGCTGAGTCATGAAGACACAGCGGACTTTCCACTCCTAGAGCTCACATGCCACAGTTGGGCCGTTTCCTCTATTAGACAGTTACAGGCTGATTTCCACACAAACCACTAGATGTCTGTTTGACTGCAGACAAATAATGATACATGACAATTAGTGAATGCAACACAATGTTGGGGCAGAACAACAACACATATGAGATAATAAGACACGTAAATATGTCATTCTCCATTACAGCTGTAAAGAAATGTTGAGAAAAATATTAGTCATATAATTAAAACCATTTGTCTGCAAACTATGCTCATACTTTGAAACACACATGACCAAGAATTCACACTCAAGCTGCTGCAAACGTCTTGTACTACATCACACACTCACCAAGGATTCATACAGGATCTGTAGGAACATTAATACAGGTGATGTTTCTGTTTCACAACGACTCAAAGTTCAATAAACATTTGTTTGTGACGAGCTCAGAGAAACAGACGTTGGTGGTAAAGCACAAAAGAGGAGGATGAGGAAGATCAGAGCTGGAGACGAGACATGAGGAGAGAAAACAGGCCTCAGGTCAAACTGGAACCAAAGGAGGATTCAGGACACAGAAAAACAGATGGAATGAGAAAAGAGAGTTTGTGTCCATCAGAGGAGAAGCAACGTGAGGGAGCCTCCCAGGAAAGAATCCCTCCAGCAGATAAATCAACATGGAAAAGCAGCAACAGCTTCAGCTGATGGATGAATGTGACCAGGATCTTCAGCCTGAGAGAGAAGTAGGAACAGCTGAGCCCAGCTGGGAGTCACTCGTGTCACACTGATGGACACTTACACCAAAGCAGGATGAAGAGAAAGAGCAGCTGGAAACTGGGTCAGAACACGCTTCTGGGGCGAGCATGGGCATACTTGAGCGAGAGAACGGGTAAGTGTGAAAGAAGGGTGAGGATGGCTCTGGCTGTGCTGCGTGTGGCGCCTGGGCAGTAGTACTGCGGTCCCTGGGTCTCGGCTGTCCCTTCCTGGCTGGGGGTTGTAGGGGGTGGTGGGATAGGTAGCAGAGCCAGTCGGGAACCTGGCTCTGCGGACCCTGGTGCTCTGCTTCCCAACTACATTTCTCCACATTCATCCACTTAGGTCTGCAAGGGGCGTCCTGCTGATGGAGGGACCGGTGCTACTGGGAAGTGGTTCCATCCCTCCCAAGTGGGATGCTCTGCAGTTTTAATTGCATTAGCCATACACACTCATCCAGGAATCTGGGGGCTCCTTCCGGGGGGGCCAGTAGACGGAGCCTTCCCATTGATGGCTCTGGCTGCTGGACCCCTCGGAGTATTGGCCATCTCCCAAAGTTCCTTATACTTAGCCACATACACATACATTTAGGGCCGGGGGTGGGCTCTTTCACTGGGGCCTGGGGCTGAGGCCAGTTGTGGCCTCGCCCACTGGCCCTGGTGGAGAGATCACCACCCAGTTTTAACTGCAAAAAGACATTTAGGGTGAGGGGGGTCACTGTCCGGGGGACACACCGTCAGCCAGCGGTCGTGCTCCTGGAGGTGTCACCCCTTCTTCAGTGCACTTTAATTTCACACACTCACGTCCAAGCTGGGTTGCAGGGTTCTGGGGTACCTTTTCTGCTGCCCTCTGCCTCCCCCGGGTTGGGGGGGTTGGGCGGGGCTCGGGAGGAGCTGCGGTCCCTGCCTGGGGCCACATGGACAGCAGGCCGGAGACCTACCCTCCCCACGAATGTGATCGAGCGAATTGTGTGGGAGCAAGAATGTATCTGAGAGTGCATTGGTTCACGTATGATTGACTAGTTTGTTGTGAGAGAGTTTATGGTGTGTGTGTGATGATATGTGTTGTACATGTGGGTGGGTGTATGCGTCTGTGTTTGTGTGAGTTGGTATGCGTGTGATGCTGTTGGAGTGTGGGGGGTCCGGTTTTCCGCCCGGGGTACGATGATCGTCTGCCTGGGTGGTCTCTTTTCTGCTGACCCCACCAATTGCTGGCCTTGTGCTGCAGGCCGGTGTGGTGCCAGGGGATGAGGTCGGGCCGATGGGGTCGGCCCCGCTCCGCCCATGTGGGGGTGGTGGACTGGGGGCGGGCCCCACTCTGGGCGCGGGGGCATCTTCTGGCGGGCTCCCTACGGACCGTGAGTCCTCGGGCTCTACTCTTTCAGGCCGACCCTACCGCCGGGGGGAGTGTTTGCCCCTGGTTCTCATGGGGCGGACAGCGTTGACCCACGGTGGCCCACTCTGGCCTCGAGTGCTGTCTCTGTGGCTGCTGCAGCTCTGCCTGGGGGGCTCTGTGTGGGCGGCTTGGGTCGCAACACCTGCCCTCCTGGAACGTCTGCCTCACCCTTTGGGTGAATAATATCAAGCTACAGCCTTACTAACCTTGTAGTGGGACACTTTCCAAATCCAACTGTAAGTATTACTGATACTTATCACTACCAATATCAATAATGTATGAATATGGAATTTGTGGTGTTGTATGTCACGACTTTGATTAAGTTGTATGGGATATGTATAACAATGCACATATGTATGTATATGATATGTATATGTTTGTATGAGTATGTGCACATACCTTAACACTATTATTGGTATTAGTATTATTCTCCAAGGTGAACCACAGTACAAAAGTTGTTTAGTTATGAATGTGTTAGCCTAAGGTACATCCCTGCTTCTTATTCATTTTGCTCCGATTGTTTACTTAACAGATCTGCTTGGCTTCAGCAGCTGGTTGCACCGCACCAACACAGCTACATCACATCACATATTTGGGATTAGCTAAATAAACCTTTAAATAAACCATAAATCAAGAAGAGTATATATATATTATATATATATATACTCCTCTTGTTAAATTAAAGCTGTCCATCACAATATGGCATTCAGCGTAATATATGCAGCTTGCTAAACTGCTGGACAGAACAAAAAAAAAGAAAAGAACACACTTCTGAAATGATTCAACTGTGTCAGAGGAAAGTGAATCAGAAACACTCTGAACCAGACGTGGTAAGATTTTATTACATTAATACTTCAGTATATACAGAATGTGGAGGTTCATCATGTGACTCTAAATCTATTATGACTAATGTTACATCAAGATGATTGTTATAATATATTAAAAGTTCAAAGTGATGGACATTTCTATACTGTGATTACAACATGTGATCATTTATTGTTAAAGGTAAATGAAGCACTTTAATGTGAGGCTGAGCCGCTTTCTTCTACTAGAGGAACAGAAAATTATCAGAAACATTCAATGTTTTATTCAACAATCATCTGTGAACATCTAGAAGCCTCTCACTAATTCAGATGAGTTGATTCTTCTCTGATGTCACAGTTTGTCACATGTTGAACTGAAACATACTGATATTCACTGGAAAACAACTTCACAACAAGTCATCAACATTTGATCCTGGAATAATCAGAGCTTCCATCTTTAAAGGATGGAAGAAGAAGAAGTTCACAAGGAATCATTTAGAACTGGTTCAGAAAAAAAATGGTTTAATACATGAATCTGAAAACAAGACAGACTCGAACAGATTAAACTATTTCTGACAGGATCAAACTGTCATTGCGACACATCACACAGAGACACTGAGGAACCAGGAGACCAGAACCCAAACCCAAACCCAGGATAAAGAGGTTCAGTGAATGTGGTGTTGAAGGTGTGAAGGTGGATCTGTTTGTCAGAGGAGACTCTGTAGAAGGACAGAGAACCAGCAGGACAGTCCACATACACTGATACTCGTTCAGACACAGAGGAGGAGATGGATGTTCTTATGTTATTGTGTCTGACAGAGTAACCAACATTAGAGCAGATCAGACTCCAGGACTGATCATTGCATCCAAACCAACAATCATAACTGCGGCCTTTTCTTCTGATTCCTCTGTAACTCACTGATATATCAACATCTCCTCTCCACTCAACCTCCCAGTGACAGCGACCAGTCAGACCATTACTACACAGCAGCTGAGGCCAGTAGTCAAATCTGTCTGGATGATCAGGATATGAATGATCCTCCTCCACACATGTCACCTTCCTGTTGTTGTCAGACAGTTGTAGGTTCTCTTTCACTGTGTTTGTGTCGATGGTGAGTTGACAGAAATCTGATGGAGAGAACAAGACACAATCCAGCTGCAGTTATTGATCTATCATCAGTTTGATGATGACTCATGACAGTTTGAAGATGGTTGAATGTTGCTGATCTCAGTAAAAACACACTTACACTTGCTCAGACCTGGTGTCAACCATCGGACTCCACCAGGCTCCACCCTGAAAGGAGGAGGGGGTCAGAGACATGCAGACATGGACATTACATGGCTCTCACACACACATTGTTGTAGGATTGTGTTCAGATGGAGGCTTGTATGTAGGGATGGACATTCAGCAACAACTAAGGAGTTGGATCCTTATCTTGGAATCTACGGAGCAGGAGGTGACGTGGAGAAAAGCTTTGACTTCTCTATTTTACTTTATCACTGTTGGTGTCAGACACCTGCTTTCAGTCTCACTCTGTCACCAGCAAACTAATGTGACACCACAGGAAGCAAAGTCTGAATGTGTTTATTATCACACACTCCAAGGTTGGGTTCTAAGTTCATAAAGCTCCACATCCCTACTTGCTCCTCCATCAGACACTGTGTGTAGTTGTGTCCATACCTGAGAGTGTCCAGTCTCCAGTGTGGATCCTTGACTCCAGCAGACAGCAGCTCCACTCCTGAGTCTCCTGGATGATTGTAGCTCAGGTCCAGCTCTCTCAGATGGGAGGGGTTGGAGCTCAGAGCTGAGGCCAGAGAGACACAAGCTTCCTCTGAGAGCAGACAGCCTGACAGACTGAACACACACAATGTTAAAGCACACTTACATACTACAGTTTGGATTAGAGGCACATTTGATCATCTACGGTGGAGAGAAACACTAAGAACTGTTTAATAGGTTCCTTCTTGAAATGTGATCTGATCATCAGCAACGTGACAATGAGAGTCTGGAAACTGGAGTCAGACACTGACAAACCTGGTGAACAACCAGGAGTTTAAATCATTTCACATCTTATCTCATAATTTGATATATGTGATTAAAGAGTTTACACAGAAATGTAAAGAGTTTATTGATCCTCCACAGTTTAGACTTCCTGCCTGTTTAATAACTTGGTTCTGTAGTTTGAGCTCATTAAAGGACTTTACAGACAATGTGAGTGTGACTGTTGTGCACATTTCTTAGACGATCTTTAGCTTCATGAATCCTGACCTGAGAGTCTCCAGTCGACAGTGAGGACTCTTCAGTCCAACAGACAGTAGCTTCACTCCTGAATCCTGCAGGTTGTTGTTACTCAGGTCCAGTTCTCTCAGACTAGAGGACTGAGAGCTGAGAACTGAGGACAGAGCTTCACAGCTTCTCTCTGACAGGTCACACACACTCAGTCTGAAAGATAAAGGTTAAGATGAAAATAAAACCATTCGGTGTCTCATGGTGTGGTATTGATTTTTTGTGTCCTAAACAACATCTTTGTGTCTTTATTGTGATTCATTGATTTGTTCCATGACGTCTTGATAGAGACAGAACTAACAATATGATCCTGACTGAAATGTTCCTGTCTAAACTCTGATAAACAAACTTCAAGGTCTCGTCTGCTCTTAATGGTCGAAGCTTCAACCTCCAGTTTCTCTGTGTCTGTGTTCAAACACTGGACAGAGACAGAGGAGGAACTTTCTCATCACATGTTAAATGTGTGGTTAGTGGATCTCAGCACAGATGCTGTCATTCACCTGGATGTGGCTTCATCCTCTCAGACCATGTAGTGATTTAAAGAGAAAGTTGGTGCAGCAACAGTTTGGTTCTGCTGAGCAGAGATTTCTCATTCTGCTCTGTCATGTGTCTCACACTCACTCTCTCTGAGAACATGTTCAACTCAACAATCATCTGAAGACAACTGTCAATAACATGAACACATTTAACTATTCTCACAAAGAACTAAAACATGGAGTCTGACCTCAGAGTCTCCAGTCGACAGTGACGACTCTCTAGAAAACCACACAGATGCTTCACTCCTGAATCCTGCAGGTTGTTGTTACTCAGGTCCAGTTGTGTCAGATGTGACGGGTTGGACTTCAGAGCTGAGACCAGAGATTCACAGCTGATCTCTGACAAACTGCAGCCACTCAGTCTGAATAAAAAACAAAGATGATACAGCAGAAAACAAAGACTCAGTTGAAACGATCAAAAAATGAACTTTGGGTGTTGTTAGCATTACACTGTTGTATTATGTTGAAACTATGACGAAAGGTTAATTTTAGGGAGGAAAACCAAGGCAGTTACTTTAAATCAACGTAGTACTGTGTGTTGTCAAAGGTACATAATACTGGTAATAAATTTCGTTTAAAACGCACGGACGCCATTGAACGAAAGAGTTTATTGATCCTCCGAATGAACTTTCCGTAGTTATAGGAACGCATGCGCATTGCACAGGCTTCTTGCGTTGTCACCGGCAGAGAACAGAGACACTGACTCCACACAGGCTTTAGTGTGGACCAAAGTGTCTCCATAGGATCCAAGCTGTCAGTGACCTTTGACCTTCTCCACTCCTCTGGAACAGCTGTGCTTCCTGCTGCAGGTAATGGTGGTTCTGTGACGCTTCTAGGATTCATTTCCTCTTCTCTGCTCCTCCTCTAATCAAACATCCACTGTCTGTGGTGTTTGATGATCATTAATGAACTTCACTCAGCTATTGAGTGTTGTGTGTTCTGTTCTGAAACTCCTGCTGAGTCTGTCCTGCTTCTATTTACTCCAAGCCGATTCTCTGTAGCTGCTTTATACAAGGGTAATCAATTAGTCTCAGTTAGTTCATCAGGTTACAATCAAACATCATCAAGCATTTAAATCACTGTTTAAACCATTGTTAACATTTATTGACTTTGCTACTTTCTTCCTTTCAGTCATTGAACAGTTAAATGTGATCAGTCCTGAAGGTGATTTGACCTCATGATAAACTTCAGTTCACATCACATAAATTTCGCACAGAACTAAAACAGAGTCTGACCTCAGAGTCTTCAGTCGACACTGACAACTCTCCAGAAAACCACACAGATGCTTCACTCCTGAATCCTGCAAGTTGTTGTTACTCAGGTCCAGTTGTTTTAGATGTGATGGGTTGGACTTCAGAGCTGAGACCAGAGAATCATAGCTGATCTCTGACAACCTGCAGCCTCTCAATCTGAATAAAGAAACAAAGATGTGAATCAAAGCATTAATAATGAGTCAGATTTGTCCTGATCACTGATGTTTAGTCTAAAATGAGCAGAGTGACTTTGTGCTTGTTTTGTTGTGTCGTCATGATCTCAGCTTCTACACATCAACTACATGTCAGCACAACATTTATACATCTATTGATGTCAGCACTGATCCACAAGCTGCTGCTAGAACCAGTAGAAAACCAGACGTGTTGGATCAAAGACTTCATCTGGTTCCTTTTATTCATCGTCTTCTCTCTAAATCTGAAATATTCTGTGTCGTGTGATGGAAAATCTTCAGACTAATGTTTGGATCAAACTCCAAACTAAGCATTATTGATCAAGTGAATCATCTTTAGAACTGATCCCAGTCAGATGGATGTTCTCTCCTCTGGTCCTACATGGAACCTAGAACCCTCTGTAGCAACATGTCTGCAGCCTCATATTCATGCTCCTGTTTCCTGCTTGTGTCTCTACAAAGTGACATCATTGTCTGACAGGAAGCATCACACACAGGTTGAAGTGTCGCCTGTTGATGGAGACGAATCAGACGCCACTAAAGATCCTTCAAACATGTGGAGACAGGATTTACTCTGAGCCTCTGCTGCTGTGTCACATTTAAAGAGAAAAGACGTCACAAACCTCTGTTCTAGAGCTTCATAGACTTTATAGACCCACACCATCTCTCAATCATTCCTGCATGTTTTTGACACATATTAACCTTTTTTTTTGCGTTCAAGTGGAGATGTTTGAAGTGATGAGCTGAAAAACATGAACCAGTAAAAACACTGACCTCAGAGTCTCCAGTCGACAGTGAGGACTCTTCAGTCCAGTACACAGAACCTTCACTGAGTCCTGCAGGTTGTTGTGACTCAGGTCCAGATGTGTCAGATGTGATGGGTTGGACTTCAGAGCTGAGGCCACAACTTCACAGTGAGTCTTTTTAAGTCCACAGCCAGAAAGTCTGTGATGACAGAAAATATAAAGTCTATAAATGTGAAGTGACTTAATGAATGTGGATGCTAAAGCAGCTGTAGCTCAGTTGATCTCAACCATCACATCGAAACCTGGTGTTTAACTTGATTAACTTCCCAACTTCAAGGAATATTAATGTTTCTGCATTAATATTAAATTATTAATTTAACTCTGCTACATTTAGGACAAGCAAAACCATTCTCATGGAAGATTTCCTGGTTTTACTGGCCCCAGCAAGATGCTGACATGGTAAAGTACTATCAGTCTTGTCCTGAGTGCCAGTTAACATTCCCAAACAGGAAAGGGCTTCTCTCATTAGTATGCCCATCAACACGCCCTTTTCCTGCATTGCATGAACATCGTAGGACCATTAGAAAAGAGTAAGAGTATGCATCAAGTAGAGAGTATGAATCAAAAAATCCTGAAGCTTTTGCATTGAGAAGATTAAAGACTCGTCACACTGTATTATCTAGCTGTTCTCAAAAGTGAGAATCCAAAAAAAATTCAACTTAAGAAGGAATTCAAGTAGTGAAGACCAGCTCCTAAAAACAACAAAGACGTTTTCTAGGAACCAGTAGTTGATGTTTTCCCTCTGTGAACTTTTAGATTCTATGTGTGAAGTATTTCTTATTAACACTGAGGCTTCAGCCTCATGTTGCTGTAGAATTTTAATAGCAAATTAACGTAGGACTTACTGAGCCTTTCTGCAGTTCCTCACAGCTGGGATCAGTCTCTGTCGTCCCTCCAATGATGTGTTGTACTGGTTCAGGTCCAACTCATCCAGAACCTCCTCTGAAATCTGCAGCATGTAGGCCAGAGCTGAGCACTGGATCTCAGAGAGTCTCTCTGATCTGTTCTCTGACTTCAGGAACTCTTGGATCTGCTGATGGACTGAGTGGTCGTTCATCTCCATCAGACAGTGGAAGATGTTGATGCTTCTGTCTGGAGAGATTCTATCACTGTTCATCTTCTTCAGGTTGTTGATGATTGTCTGGATGGTTTCTGGACTGTTCTCTGTGTGACCCAGCAAACCTCCTAAGATTCTCTGGTTGGACTCCAGACAGAGGCCATGAAGGAAGCGAACAAACAGGTCCAGGTGGCCACTTGTACTCTGGAGGGATTTATACATGGTTGTACTCACAAAGTGACTCAGAGACAAATTACGAGAATATTTAATGAAGTTCTCCAGTTCCTCCATCTTTTCGTTGGTGTAACAGTGCATCATGTGAACAGCAGCCAGAAACTCCTGAACGCTCAGATGAACAAAGCAGTAGACTGTTTTCTGGAAGATCACACTCTCTCTCTTGAAGATCTCAGTACAGACTCCTGAGTGAACCAAGGCCTCTGTGGCGTCTAGACCACACTGCTCCAGGTCTTCTTGGTAGAACATGATGGTTCCTTCCTCCAGATGTTTGAACGCCAGCCTCCCCAGCTTCAGGAGAACTTCCCTGTCAGCCTTCGTCAGCTCCTGTGGACTGGTCTCATGTCCCTCATGGTACTTGTTCCTCTTCCTCTTGGTCAGGACCAGCAGGAAGTGTGAGTACAGGTCCGTCAGGGTCGTGGGCAGCTCTCCTCTCTGCTCTGTAGTCAACATGTGCTCCAGAACCGTAGCAGTGATCCAGCAGAACACTGGGATCTGACACATGATGTGGAGGCTCCTGGACGTCTTGACGTGTGAGATGATTCTGCTGGACAGCTGCTCGTGGCTGGATCTCCTCCTGAAGTACTCGTCCTTCTGGGCGTCGGTGAAGCCTCGTACTTCTGTGACCCTGTCCACACACGTAGGAGGGATCTGATGGGCCGCTGCGGGTCGGGAAGTGATCCAGACCAGAGCCGAGGGAAGCAGGTTCCCCTGGATGAGGTTGGTCAGCAGCACGTTGACCGATGACTTGTGTGTGACGTCAGACACCAGCTCCCTGTGGCTGAAGTCCAGTGAGAGTCTGCTTTCATCCAGGCCGTCAAAGATGAACAGAAGCTTCAGGACAGCGAGCTGCTCTGCTGGGACCTTCTGGAGCGTTGGATGGAAAACATGGAGCAGCGTGAGAAGACTGTGCTGCTGATCTCTGATCAGGTTCAGCTCCCTGAACGACAGCAGAACCAGAACACTGACGTCTGGGTTTTCTCGGCCCTCGGCCCAGTCCAGAGTGAACTTCTGCACCGAGAAGGTTTTTCCAACGCCAGCGACGCCGTTGGTCAGAACCAGTCTGATGGGTCCGTGTGGGTCAGAGGAAGCTTTAAAGATGTCGTGGACCTTGATGGGAGCCTCATGCAGGGTCTTCTTCTTGGAAGCTGTCTCCAGCTGCCTCACCTCATGTTGGGTGTTCACCTCTTCACTCTGTCCCTCTGTGATGTAGAGCTCAGTGTAGATGCTGGTGAGGAGGACTCCACTTCCTGTTTCACCTCCTTCAGTCACACGTTCACATCTGCTCCTCAGACTGAGCTTATGTTCACCTAAAGCCTTCTGCAGAGCAACATCTGCTGAAAAAAGAAGACACAATTGAGACTGAACTACAAAACCCACTTGTTCGTTTTATGCTTCACAAATAATTCAATCATTGAGAAAATGTGAGAAAGTTAACAGAACAAACTGTGACTGCATTAACGTCAGTCTTGTTAAAACAATGATATCAGACACATGTTTAGTCTTACTTTGGACGGTTCTGGGTCGTTTCCCACACCGGGGACAGGAGGAGTCTCCTGATGGTGCAGACTGGTCCCAGTATGAGTTGATGCACTGTCTGCAGAACCAGTGTCCACAGTTGATTCTGACTGGATCCTTCAGAACCTCCTGACACACATCACAGCAGGACGGCTGCTCCTCCACAGGAACACGACTCCTCTTCTTTTCTCTGTCAACACATTAGTTCAGAACCAAACTGATGAGTCCAACACTGTAGAAGCTCAGATGGTCCAGAGACCAGGAAACGTGACCTACTGCTCTGTCTGAACTCAGCAATAGTCTGGTTCCTCTGGCTTCAACTCTCCTGCTGCATAAACACTAATCAGCTGCTTTTCCTGTCTCACATTTAATGATCTGCTGGGATTCATACACACTCAGCACTTGCTGTAGTTCCTTCACAGTAGAAGCATAGACTATACAGAGCAGCTTCTGTCCTCTACTGTTATACAGCCGAGCCTAAGGTTAAAACGGCTTGTTAGTTCTGGACCTGTAGGAACAACGTGACAAACCCTGAACTCAAAGCTCCACTTACTAATGAGTCAGAGCTTTCAGACTCTGAACAGTTCAAATGTTTATAGTGACAAAATTCCAATGTGGAGGTTCTGAGGTGTTTCACTACAGAACATCCATCAGGAGTTGGAGGATAGAAAACCCAAACTAAGATCCTTCTCAATCTCTGCATCATCAACAGAAATCTATGAACAGCACATTTTGTCTTCATCCTCCATCAGGTCAGTTCAGTAGAAACTGTCTCTTACTTTGTGTCTGAGGCTCCAGGTTCATTACTGAAGTTAATAGGCTCTTCTTTGGACCTGTTACTCTTCATAGACAGACAGCTGGGTCCTGGAGGTTCTGCTCTTTGTCTCTGATTCTGACCTCTGTAAACACATGTTTTCATTCATATCACATCAGTCACTGATCAATTCTCTGATCAAAGTCATTTCTGTGGCTCTAGACACAAACTACTGCTGCTGCAGATCATCAGGACATTTCACACTTTGGATCAGTTCTCAGATCAGATTCCGACTGTTGACAGCTGTCAGAGACACTGAGACCAATCAGTTCTCTGTGTGTCAGCAGTCATTTCATTGTTCGTTTTAACGATCACCTCTACACACATGAAGTTGATCCACATCAACATGAACATCCTGGAAATTCATACAGTCAGTTTATAAGATCAGATAATAAACTAACAATGATTCATATCAGTGAGTCTGGATCAGTTCTTACTTTGTGTCAGAGGCTCCAGGTTCAGGACTGAATGATGGAGGCTCACATCTGGACCAGTCATTCTTCATAGACACACATCTGGATCTTGGAGACTCTGCTCTGTCCTCTTCCTCTACATAAACACTCATCTTCTAAAAAAGACACAGATCCAGAGCTAAACACCTGCTGTGACTCGCATTAAAATGAATCGGAGTCCAGAGTCTCACACACTGACGTTGTATCTTTGTTTAACAGGAGTTTCATGTTGTGGTTTTAGAGTCACTGACTCATGTTGAACACTTTGCTTCTCTACAGTTTTCTATAATGTGACAAACAGTATCAGACAGTGAAGCTCTTTAAATACAGCCATTGTGTTCACAGGCTGCTTTTAGCTGCTCAGAGTCTGTCTGACGTCACAGGAGTCAATGAGGCTGAAACAGGAGATGATTAGTGATGGGTAGATGAGGCGTCATGAAACGTTTCGACACATTGCAAAACTGTATTGATACTGTGTCGATACTGTGTCACTGAATACTGACACCTGCTGGACATCAAAACTCCCTACAGGCAGCCTAGTTGACAGACTCAGCTGACACTGATTTTGTGTCTTAATATATACAATAATATAATTTAAGCCATTGTATGTTATATAGTATTATTTCATTTCAATTTAAAATTGATATTTTTAGATACAGTTGATACAGTGGACATGTATCATAACATGACAGTCTAAGTTAACATGTTGTGAATGATGATGCCTTTTTTTAAAACACATTTGGTCTGCCTGCCCACTGCAATGAGGAGATCTTGCCAAAGGTTATCTAGAAACAACAAACTGGCAATTTAGTACATGATTTCCAAACAACAAGAAACAAATAATGCTGAATAACATGCCTGAAGTAGACAGCTGCTTTTCTGACTGCAGTCTATTGATGCCCTCATTGCACTTGGAGGAACCAGGGTGATTTAAATCTGGGGTCTAGAAGTGTTGCTGGGGTCAACACACTGAGGTGGTTTTGTTTAAATAGGAAAGTTCTGTCGAACAAATGTGACATTTAACCTGCATAAAATACTGTTATTAGTAAACTAAGAGTCACTTTGAAATTAATCTGAATTCAGATAGATCAAGTGAAAACTTTTTAAAATTAATTAATTATTTTATTAATACACTTTCACTTTATTATAAAATTAAATCAAAAAAGACACCTTATTTTCCGATATGAGAGGAATTATAGATGAATTTGACGATGAACGCTCAGGGATTCCTTTCGGCAGATGCATCCCCACACATGCACTTCCTTATAAACACAGTCTGGCGCGTCAGACAGTGACTGATACAGGAACTGTATCGGTCACGTGCTTTTCCCACGCAATACGCGCACCGACACAGTGTTTCCCTCTAAGAGCTCGACGCATCGGTGTTGCCGGTGTTCGAGTTTAACTCGTTTCCAGTTTAACTGGTGACCGACTTCCGAATGCCGCACTGGTTGCTCTTAGTTACGGCAGATGTTTGAAGCAGAGAAAAGCGGGTTAGCTGTCCTCGTCGATGCCTTGACAATGTTTTCTCAATGTTTTGTCCTCTGTACACGTTCGGAACAGTCCTTACATTTTTACAGTGCGTAATCTGACGCAGTGTGATCGCTGTTCGTGTTGTAGATACTGAATTTGCTCAAAGGAAATAAGGGCTGAATGATTCTTCTGCTAATTGCTACGATCTTTTGGCAATAAAATATGAAATGTTGAAGCTCTGCGTCCTGTCTTCGGAGTGTTGTTTGCTTAGCTTCGCCTATAAGAAAAATCTCAAATATTCCGTGGCATTAGCAAAAAACATAACTTATAACGGGATTCGATCCCGCTGCCACTGCAGCAAAAGCGCTCGAAGCCACGGTCTTAACCACTGGGCCACCGAGAGATCGCTATGAAACTTTTCTCCCAATATGTATCTAACACAAATGTAGACGGTGGAAGTCAGATTGTCTTGTGACCGCTGTTTCTTGGTGTTACGTTAAATCTAACGGGTTTTATAAGACGTCTACATTTGATAAATTGGTGTCAGCACCTGTTCTCGTTACAGCAGCCTTGTCCGTTGTTACTGCGTGGTCAGAACACATGTTTAACTCGTCTTTTTTGTCGTGTTTTGGTGAACGAGTCACAGTCACTTTCAACGTTGAGAGGAAGAGGAGGAGCCAGTAACTGTTTACGCCTGGATTCAGATGTGACACAGGTTGACAGACTGGTCCCACGTTAAATTGTGTGTATTATGTACAAGAAAACGCATCAGGACATTCACAGCACCCCGTGTTAGTTATACAGAAAGTCTTATAAAAGATATTCCTCCTGCAGTAAATGTTTATTTATACAATATATAAAGCCTTCCCTTGCCTTGGATACATCACTTTGAACAGATTGCAGATGCGTTGTCTTGTACATAATACACACAATTTAACGTGTGACCAGTCTGTCAACGGACCCATCACTAGAGATGATCCGTCGCTGGTTCAGAGGCTTTGAGTCTTAACACGTTACTACAACAAGAGAAAAACTGAGAGTGTAACAGAATATTTTTTATACCTGACATTTTACAGGTTGGATCATTTTACGAGCAGAGCTCCTCAGTCCTAGTGTGGAGGGACAGCAGCAAGGAGACTGGGCGCGCGCGAAATTTGGTGACTGAAGAAAAGAGAGTTTAAAAATATGTTTTTTTGCTAAGTAGGGTAGAGATTTTGGAATTGTGAGGTTTGTGGTGGATGTGCTGACCGACGGCCTGCAGAGTCCACCAGCAGCGGGCATTTTGTCACTAGTGATTTCCTTGAAGTTATTAAAAAGAACACTAAAATGCCAAAGAAAAGAAAACATACAGAAAAAACTCAAAGCAGAAAACCAGCACATTTCTGGACCTCAGTCAGTCTGAGTAGTCAGTACCACTGACTGTGAGCTCAGAACCAGAACCAGGACAAATAACAACCAGAACCACACGAGCAACTCCTCACATCCGGTTCTTGTCAGTGTTCGTTTGACAGAAGTGGATCGTGTCTCTTCTTCCTCTACATCAACAAACAGACGCAGTAAGAGTAACGTTATTAAACACTCACCTCCTCAACGTTTCTTCTTCTTGGTGTTTATTTAACTTTTCCTCCTCCTGCGCAGTTCTCTTAAAATGGAGACTGAACACACCGAGTTCCTATAATTCACGTGATCACTGAGGCTCCGCCCCCTCTCTGTTTACAGGAAGCCAGGAAAGTTGAAGCAGCAGAATAATGAGGAAGCAGCAATGCAACAGGATGACAGAGATCCTGAAAGGAAACAAACCAAAGCTGGATTTAAAGGTGATGTTGGCTGTGAAGACGTGTTTAAGTTTGAGGAGGAGACGGGGTTATCAGGGTCTTTAACCTTAAACTAGGACTTTATATCTTTTCTAAACAGGACTATAGCAAAGTCAACAACACCACTTCATTAGTGTGATCACGACTCTGTGAACACAGACCAAACTCATTGTTTAACAACACAAATGATTTTCAGTAACTGTGTTCACAGTCTCACTGTCTGAGCCCTGGTTGTTCACTGGTGTGTGTGTGTGTGGTGGAGGGGAACATCTGAAGTTGAGCACTAACTCCTCTGTTTTTCCAGTGTTAAGGATCAGGTGGTTGTTCTCACACCAGCTCACAAAGTCAGAGATGAACCCCCTGTGCTCCTGTGTTAAATAAGAATACTATTGTTAATAATGAATTACTATTAACAATAATAGTAATACTACAGTATTAGATAAAGTGCAAAGTGCTCCTTGTCAAGCGCTGCTTCTGGTCCCAGGTGTGTCCTTGATCACGGTGCTTCACACTCGCTTCCACCAGAGGACTGGTTCAAATGCAGAGATTATTAATCCCTCACTGGAAAAATTAAAGTTCATATATAGTAAATTATTGAATGACAGCAGTAAATACAGCTAAGAGCCCGTGTTCAGTTTGGATTTGTGCTCTCAGACACCATTACTCTTCTTAACCTGTTAGTTACTCTGGTAATAGGACGCACACACTGTACAGCACAACGCTGCACAGCTCTGCTCCTTTGTTCTGAAACCAAACTGATTGAGCATGATGCTAATGTTGCGTCCTTTAAGTTTTCCCTCCACATCAGACAACCGCAGTGATGGTGGGTGTGATCGAGTCACGCCTGGTTAACCACAAATTGAATTCAGCCTGTGCATGTGTCATGAATTTAGGTAAAGGTTCTTTTTTTTGTTTTAGGTTTAATCAAATCCTTGTTGATAATTCCATCAGAATTCAGATTTCGCCTCCTCCATCAGGACAGAGTGAACATGTATTTGCATGGTGGGTCCAGTCTCAGCTGTAGCAGGCATCACAGGTTTCAGTTTGATTTTATTAAATCAAGCATTAAACAAGAGATTTTTACCCATTAAACACTTTTGCGTTGTAAAAAAAAAAAAAAAAAAAAACTAAGATAACGTCTGTGTATCAGTGTAGTGTCCTAAAGTTAGTAAACTGTAAAATAACATTGTTCACCTAAAGAGTGAGGCAGACGTTGGCGCAAGAACAATGGCACTTATGAAAGACAAGGCGATAAGAGAAGCCTGGACGCTGCACCCAGTCAAGCAAATGGTGAGAAGAAACCCAGCAGACAGAGCGCCCACACACCTTCAGTTTCAGGAACACAGGGGACTTGGACTGAGTTGCCCACACACAACCTTAATAATTGATTCATATTAATGCATTCATATTGAACTCTTCATTTAAATCCGCTACGGTACAAAGTGTGCATTGAGCTGTGGCAGAATGGGTCAACACTGTGTGTGGCAATTGGCCCTTTGCACCACTAGAGGCGCTTTTGTTTTGTTTACTCTAAGTTCATCATCTGTTTTTCTTTTAATAATAGGAAAGATTAGATTATTACTCTGAAGATTGTAGAACACAAGCATGATTGTAGAATAATCTACAGCAAAGAGTAAGAACTTATTCTTCATTCTGAAAAACGCAGTTTGGGCTGTGTAATAGAAAAATTGTTTCTTCCTTATTCTATGCAGTTATTATGAGTTATGACTTGTATTCTGCAATGAATATGTTTTGTCTTACTTCTGTTTTATGTATTTGACATTTTACCTACACTGTTCAATGGTTGTCACTGCCTGATAGACTCTGGACTCTAGCTCTCAAACCCAAGGCCAGGGGTTGTGTCTCTGTCTGTTGAGACGTTTCTTCCTCTCTGATAGTCAGACGCCAGTGATGCAGGTGTGAGAATCTAAACATCTCCACACAAACGGCGACAGTGATGAGATGGTGTCGTTTGTGGTTTTTGATTTGCTTTCCCCATTATTTATATTTTACTTTATTTTTTTTTAATAAATCAAACAAAAGACAACTGTCATCCGGCTTTATTACTAATTTCCACGACAGCCGTACTTCTTCTACTGAGCCCTGTGGTCTGACCTGCTGACAGTCTGTTTCCTCTATTACTGGTAATGCTGGTAGTCAGCATTAGTCGGTGGAAAGTAATGTCAAGTGTTTGTGAGAGTATCGAACTTTGATTTTTTTCCCATCTATTTTGTGTCCTTGCACTGTGCATGTGGGTCCGCTTTCCGCCCTAGCCTGACAAGTTTTGCCAACAATATCACAATGTTATCACTGGAACCAAAATTAATTATAAAATTAATGTTAAATGAATTAGAACAACATACGATACATTATAGCTAATGATTCTTCACTGTACCCCTTTTAAATAGCATGTTTACAAGATTTCAGTTAGCTGATGTTGGTAACGTCACCGTCCATTGCTCTAAAAAGTTACACTGTTCATTTCTAATCTTCTTACTGCTTCTCACAGAACTGAGGCATTGCCCTACATAATCTAGGTTAACTAAGTTATTATGTTAACGGCTAATGAAAAGTTTAAAAGTCACAATAGCTTTAGTGTTAAATCCCTAAATAAAATGAAAAAACACTACACCGCCCCTCCCATTTAGTTTTATGAGAAGTAAATGGGATTTAAACCCAGAATACAGTTATTAAAATCTATGCTCTTAAATATATGCAGTAGACACATGTAAACACATGGTATAATCATCCAGAAAATAATAAATCCTTAACGGGTAGCCAGCCCAAGAAAGAGTTTATTTGAAAAATGTTCAGACTTTCAATGAGGGAAACTTGATTCTGTGATCAAACAGCAAATATGTGTGTGTAGGGAATTAGGTTTTAGAAAATCACCTACCTACAGTATAACAAACAAACCCTGGACAATTGTCATATAATTTATTTCTTTAAGTTTTTTTACAACATTTTTATTATGTTGCAGACTTGTTAGAATAATTAGTCAGGCAGAGAATAAAACAATAATAAGAAACATTTCAATGTGCTTAATGTAAAAGGGGCTCTGCGTTTTCAACACAAGCTTGATGCAGTTTAAGTGTATATCTTACATCTGAACTGGGTTAAACTTGTCTGTCTTGCTTAGTGAGGTTACGTTTGCCCCTATCTTCCACCCATTTCCAAGAACTGCATAGAACAAAATATTTTTAATACTGGTCAAATATTTAGCACAACTTACACCATAACCATAACACTGACAATAACATAGAACCAAAGTAGGAATTTTTAAATGATAAAACATGATAAAACCATTTCATTTTATTTCATTTCAACCACTTCCAAATCAGACCATTTCAGAGATGCTACTAACTAAAAAAGATTTTTTTCTTTCCTCCAGCTTCTCCTCAAGGCACTGAACAGCGATGGGGTCCACACTGGTGTCAAACTTGTTAGCAAACCAGTGACCATAGTTGAGTAACCAACAAATCTCTGCTGCACCATAAATACAAACACCACGCACATATACTCCTGTACATGGTGGGTACAGGTTCCCCTCCAGTAACAACCATTTTGCCAGTCTGGTTCTGCTCATCATGTCGGTGATGTCGGGGTGGGATCTGGGCACCTCTCCAGGTACACCAGGCAGTCGGACAATCGTGGCCCAGAAGTGTTCATCTGGGGAAAAGGAGTCCTCTGACAAAGCTAATAAGTCTTTGACTACAACTGAGGAGTTTATGTGCAGAACAAAGTCTCGTGACAGGACAAAATAGGCGCTGCCAGTGAACATCACCGTGTTGTGTGGTGGTGGGGCCTTTTTCTCATTTGTTTGGACTGGGTTTTTTCTATATTCAAAGTCAGCATCAGCATCTTTCACCTCGTAGTGAAAACCGTACCTGTCCTTCTTAAACTGAGGTGGCCTGTATGTCTCCAACATATTAGAACCATTCAGCTTCTTTAATTCTGAAACCAGCTCATTGTTGGGCCTGAGGGGGAAATCTTGACCACAAAGGTTGATGACGTACTTCCACTTCACTTCTGACTGCAGAAGGTCCGACAGACAGTTCAAATCGGCTTTTAACCGAGTGAAACCAGCATAGACGACGTCCTCCAGCATGGAGGCGATGAAGACATTGGGCAAACACTGAGCCAGACCTTCCATAGCTGCTTTGAACTGAGCTGAAGACTTCAGATCGTAGTGGATGCAGTAGATGTTATTGGGTGAGTACGTGGCTCTGATCAGTCTCTCTACCATCCATGGATATTTATGCACAACCAGAGAGTAAGCGATAGGAAAGTTTTTTTCTTCCACTGAAACAGACACATTAACCAAACCAAACCATAAGTTTTATGTTTGAAAATAACCCAAAAATTAAATATTTGAAAAACCATAAAATTAGAAACTCTTAACTCACATACACAGGGTCCAGATGTTGATCAGTAGTTTAAATCACGTCAGACTGTAGAAGTTGTAGAAATGAGGATGCATTTTAGGTGAAAACTGTTCTGACTTCAGACAATGAAGTGATAAATATTTTATTTCCTTGAGGAAAATGGGCAACTTACCTTCTGTTAGAAAAAACAGTAAGTGCTCATTCACCTTCCAGCCCTACTACGTGAGCCTAATGCGTAAAAAAAAAGAAAGACGGTCTCCTGAAGCTAAAAAGCAGGTTTTGAATATCCATCCATCCATCCATCCATCCATTTTATGAACCGCTTACTCCCTAGTGCGGGGTCACGGGGGTGCTGGAGCCTATCCCAACTGGCTACGGGCGAGAGGCAGGGTACACCCTGGACAGGTCGCCAGTCCATCGCAGGGCAACACATAGACAGACAACCATTCACTCACACACTCACACCTACGGGCAATGGAGAGAAGCCAATCAACCTAATGCACGTCTTTGGACTGTGGGAGGAAGCCGGAGAACCCGGAGAGAACCCACGCAAACACGGGGAGAACGTGCAAACTCCACACAGAGAGGCACCAGGGCCGCCTCCGGGAATCGAACCCAGAACCTTCTTGCTGTGAGGCGACAGTGCTACCAACCGCACCACCGAGGTTTTGAATATCAGAATGAAAATAGTTGCGTTTTCATTATTTTAATATACAGTTGGCACCAGTCTCCTCCCACTTTGTCTCCTGATATGCTCATGGCACAGTGCCACAGGGCAGATGTATTGAACATTAGAGCTTGGATTTGTATCACATTTGAATCCTATTTGATGTGTTATTAATTTGTTAATGTGTTTTATAGAGAGAGAGCGATGCACATGCTCAAAAGTGATTGAGAACCATAAATGTTCTTCTAAATGAAAACACTTTGTGTTTAAGTTTGAATTTTTTTTACTGTAAAATGGCCACAAAAATACATGAACGTGAAAATTAGCAAATATATATTTTTTTAAAAAATGTCTTCTCCTCCATCGTGTTTATTTGTAATGTATCGTATAAGACGTGTTCAGGTGTAGTGCAGTGGAATGGTACAGGTGTAACAGGAGGAACCCAGGTGTTGATTATAAACAAATGCAAATGTTTTTTCTTGTTATACAGTGATTTGCAGCAGTGGAGCTGTGGTCCATTAGTCACAAGCGATGGTTTGATTCTATGGGTTATGTCACAAAGTGTCACAACACTGAACCCCAAGTTGTCCCTGGAGTGTCAGCTTAAGCTGCATAGCAGCTCTGCCATGTGTGTGAATGGGTTAATACGATGCAGTAGTAAAATGTAAAGTAAAGTAAAGTGGGCGTGCTTCATGAAGACATGTGTCTGGTCACATATGCAATGACACATTGCAACTGCAATGTGTCAGCGGTAAGTGGGGCAGATAGAGTTGGTGAGTACACCTGTATCCGTGGTACAAAGTATGCAAAGCACTTCTCCTAATACCAGGACCTCTGCCCCTTTTATGCCCCAGTGGCTACAGGGATTCACTGGGAGCCTTAGTTATTAGACTCCATCGTCACAAAGTCTAATAAAGTCTAATAAAGCCAATGCCGTCGTCAAATGTCTTCGTTTAGTGGATGCAGGAAAAGTTCCATGGACTAGTCAGCCTTTCTACATGGCTTTATTATATATTTATTACAAATAAACAATGATAATGGAAACTCTAGAAAAAAGTTACATTTACAAGAACGGTGTAAACCAAGTTATTGTCAGCTTGAAATCAATAAAACTAAAGAAAGAGGTGGATTTCAGTAAGTTCAAGACTTCACTCATCCTCATGTCTGAGCTGGTGATGGTTGTATTTTACTAAAATTATGTTGTTATGTTTCCTGCTCAATTTGATCATTTTAAGCAGATACAGAAAGAAATGATTATGGCTGATGTTTCCCATAGACAGTCTATTTGAGGTAATACTCGCTGCCCTTTGTTTATTATGTTACATCGTGCAGCTCACTGTCTGATATCACAGAACCCATGTAATAATTGTGATATGGATGAGTGACTAGAGGAGCGTTAGGGACTGATAAAGCTTTAATACTAGTCAGTGGTGCGATAAATTAACTTCTCTACGTTCAGTTCTGAACAAATTTGTGTTGTTAAGGTGAATAAACATGTAGGGTCTTAGGAAATATGTCAGCCAAGATACATGACATGCAGAAATATGCACACTTAACCCTGTGAAGCATCGCTTAGTTATAAATTCAGATGCTGGTCAAACTCCTTGATACACTGAGTTACTCAGTGTTCTTTTCCTTTTCTCCCTCAATCTTACTGTACATGCCACCATCGTATTTCATGTTAATATAGGGCAGTGATTTATAAGGGCCGCTAGATGGCGCCGTTACCTCACTCTGTCTAATCGAGCTCATAACCTCTAAGCCATTAAAGATTTGAACTGTTTACTTTCTTTCTTTTACCTTAAGTGTCCTATTTTAAAGCCTAAATTCCAAAATAATGCTAAACCTTTTTAAGGCCTTGTCGTCAAGTAAACTGTAAATACAACCTTAAACATATTACTCAGAAAGATAAGATGCTTTCAAGTCCTTTTTGTCCAAATAAACTGTAAATACAACACTGAACATGTCACAACCTGAACAGAGCAGTGGCTCAGAGGTAAAGAGGTTGTTCTTGTGTATTTGAAAGTTCAAATTTTGCATGATTCTAGAAGCTTTTAGACGCTGCTCTCAAAGTGTAGGCTTAAAAGCACGCCAGAAGCATCTCCAAATGTGAAGGGTTCCTCAGTGGTGTAGTGGGTAAGACGATGAGCGTAAGTCGCAAGGTGTGCAGACCTCATGATTGAATCCTGGGCACTGCTGGTTCCTGGATCAAACAACAGTCCTGAAGGGACTCCAGGGGGGGCCGTGTCCTCCCTGCGTTTCCAGAGAGGTGGAAAGGAGGCCTTATGAAACTGAGAAGTAAAACCAACTAGAATTTTGATTTTGAATGATTAAAACAGTTGTGAAGGTTGGAAGGAATCATTGCCAACATACTAACATAGCAAGAAATTTGGAAGTAAATGTTACATAGCGTGTGGTGTTTGTCAGTTAATGCTTGAGAATAGAGAAATTCTTATTACATTACAGCACACAATCTGGAATCAACTTTAGCTACTGGCTGGATGGAGATTTGATCAATGATCAGTGTGTTTGCAAGAAAAACAGTGAAAAAAGCTTCTCCCTCTCCCAACACAGGCCAAGAAAGATCTGAGCAGTAAAGCAGCTGAGTGTGATGAGGTCGTAAAGATGGGAGTCGATAGCGCAGGGAGAGAGGAAGTGTGAGGAGAAGCAGCATCCAAGGCGGATTAGAGATAAGAGAGTCCACTCAATGAGCACTAATCTCATTAGAAGATATTTCAGTGACTGCTCCTGTGTTGTCTTTGCTTTTGCTGCCTTCCTGTTTTCAGTGAAATCACGAGGAAGGGAGAAAAGCGTTGGTCCTCACTGTAGCAACCATACGAACCCAGATGAATGTACACGTATGGTGCTTGGATATCTGCTCTTAAAACCATTCATGTCAATAAAAACCTGCAGCGGTCCCTGCCTGGGGCCACATGGACGGCAGGCCGGAGACCTACCCTCCCCACGAATGTGATCAAGCGAATGGTGTGGGAGCGAGAATGTATCTGAGAGTGCACTGGTTCACGTATGATTGACTAGTTTGTTGTGAGAGAGTTTGTGTGTGCGTGTGCGTCTGTGTCTGTGTAAGTTTGTATGCGTCTGGTGCGGTTGGAGTGTGGGGGGTCCGGTTTTCTGTCCGGGGTACGATGATCGTCTGCCTGTGTGGTCTCTTTTCTGCTGACCCCCACCAATTGCTGGCCTTGCGCTGCAGGCCGCTGTGGCGCCAGGGGATGAGGTCGGGCCGATGGAGTAGGCCCCGCTCCGCTCGTGTAGGGGTGGTGGACTGGGGGCGGGCCCCACTCTGGGCGCGGGGGCATCTAACGGCTAATGAAAAGTTTAAAAGTCGCAATAGCTTTAGTGTTAAATTCTTAAATAAAATAAAAAAAAAACACTACACCCCCACCCCCCCCCCCCCCCCCCCCCACTCTGGGCGCGGGGGCATCTTCTGGCGGGCTCCCTACGAACCGAGGGTCCTCGGGCTCCGCTCTTTCAGGCCGACCCTCCCACCGGGGGGAGTGTTTGGTTCTCATGGGGCGGACAGCGTTGACCCCCGGTGGCCCACTCTGGCCTCGGGTGCTGTCTCTGTGGCTGCTGCAGCTCTGCCTGGGGGGCTCTGTGTGGGCGGCTTGGGTCGCAACACCTGCCCTCCTGGAACTGAAGGTGTGTGGGCTCCCTGGCTGCTGGGATTCCTTCCTCTGCTTGCTGGATGGGCGTAGTGGCCGAGCCCCTCACATCACCCTGGCTTCCACAAGTGGCATTGTTCATGCACCAACGTCTGCCTCACCCTTTGGGTGAATAATATTAAGCTACAGCCTTACTAACCTTGTAGTGGGACACTTTCCAAATCCAACTGTAAGTATTATTGATACTTATCACTACCAATATGAATAATGTGTGAATATGGAATTTGTGGTGTTGTATGTGTGTGTTAGCCTAAGGTACTGTGGTGGAAATTTTCCATAAAGAAGCACATGAGAGTTGTCCTTTTGTGCAATTTATTGAAATAATAAAGAAAATAAAAATAATGGGGTAAGCAAATAAAAATCATGGATGTTGATCGTGCACATCAACAAACTAATAACCAGCTGGGGAGATCAGTGCACACACCACGGAGGTATAATGCAAAGAGCCCACGATCCTCAAGTTGCTTCTGCCTTTTAACCTTTCTCCCAGGACCTGGTGGAATCTCCTTATCACACTGTGGGTGAAGATGTTTACATTAAACAGGGAATACACAAGGTTACAGCCTTGGGTCTGTTAAGGCATCAGACAGAAAGGAGCCAGAGCCCAGGGGTAAAAGGCAGACACAGGCCATGAAGATAGATTGTTTGTCTGAGAATGTTCAGTTCTGGGTCTAATCAACAAGTACAGAATGCATGATTGCTATACAGAGTCAGAAATGAACACAAAAAGCATTAAAGTACAATTTTTCCCATTACAGGTACATCCCTGCTTCTTATTTATTTTGCTCCAATTGTTTACTTAACAGATTTGCTTGGTTTCAGCAGCTGGTTGCACCGCATTGGATTTAATGTCTTTCTATGTGTCTGTGGTCACAGTGTGTGAGACTTGTCTTATTAAACTATAGGGGTTTCCTCTGTCTGTAGCTGTCAGGACTCGCAGGGAGTGGACAGGAGTGAAGGACCCAAACGCACAGCGCGGGAGACAAACTTAGAATGAGCCAGGTTTATTTGGCATAAAGACGGCAGGCAAAACAGGAGTCAGGCAGGCAATTGTCAGAACCAGGAAACTCAGGATTCAAGCAGAGGTACAGGCAAGGACAAGGCAAACAGAGTCAGAAACCAGGCATGGGTCAAAACCTTCAACTTACTTTGAGTTGGCTGGGAGACATACAAACCGGGTGCTCGATAACAACAAACTGGCAGAGAACAAAGGGACGTGCAGGTGCTTAAATGCAGGGAGGTGATTGATGAAGAGACACAGCTGGTGATGACATGACAGGAGACAAAGGTGAACTAGGCAAGAAAGGACAGAACCGGAAGTGCATGAAAATAAAACAGGAAGTAAACACATGACTGGTGAACCAAACCTAAAGCAGACAGGAACCAAGACCGGGAACACAAAAATAAGACAGGAAATGAACATAACAACCTAGAAGACACCGGAACAGCCTGGTTCATGACAGTAGCAATGTTTCTACATAACTTTCATCTTATTAATTATAGTACAGGATGAAACATTTAAAAAAAAAGTGTAGTATAGAATTCTAGTCAAATATATATAATATTAAACCTGAACCATTACCTTCCCTTAACCTAAACATATTAGTAACTATACAACTACTGTACCAAATCATAAAACGATAACTAGCGATAACATTTTCTTGACTTTTTTGCATAAAATTTTAGCATGGCCTTCTCCAGTTTAAATACAAATAAAAGATATAATAGTTTAGATCAAGATAATTTTAGCATTTAAGATCAAATAAAATTAAGACTAAGATAAGATGAGTCTGACGTAAATTTGCTGCTGTTCGGTCCCATCACGTTGAGACCGGTCAGTAACAATATTTGTCCTAATCCAAGCTGCTGTTAAAGGCACTTTTTTCACCATGTACAATGTGATATTATGATTTTTTCATTTGTGTAACAGCGATGATCTATTTGTTTACAGAATAACAAAGCTGTTTTAATGTCAGTGTTTTTGAGGCATACGTTTACTTTCCTCAGTGTAAAGAAATAAAACAAACCATGTATTTACTGTACATCCTTTTTTACCAAGTCAAAGTCGCACTTCCCGTCTGAGAACGTTGTCCTCTTTACACTGACTCGCTTGTTCTCTCTTTTTTTAGTAAATAAACAAATCACTAGCGGGACATCAGCTAAAAAAAAGAGAGCATGGACACAGAAGGACAGAAAAAGAGCAACTGACACAAAAAGAGCAGATTTGCAAAAGGAGCCTTTCGCGGTGTGACAGGAGGCGAGGAGGACACTTACTGTATGGAGCTCCGAGGCTGGAGCTTCTAGTCCACGGGGACAAGTCCCTTCTGGCTCTGACCCCTAAAAACCAGGCCTTGCTGACTGAAGGAGAACAATTAGACAGATCATCATAAAAACATTTTATTTTTGTATACTTTTTTAAGTTTATGATATCCAAAAAAAGCTAACTCTAATGTATGTATATACATATTATATGTGTGTAATATAGTATGTATGTTTAACAAAAAAGGAAAATTGTTATTGCAATGTAGAAGAAGGAGGTAAATGATGCCTTCTTCTGCTTCGTCCTTTGATTGTCCACCTCCCTCCCCCATCGCCCCCTGCTGGATGGGGCAGGAGCCATGGGGAGTGGGCAGACCAGGGGGAACAGGTCCAACAGACATGTCACTATGTAATTGTTATGGGAAAACGGAGCAGTCTTTATTCGAAGCGTTTCCAGCCTGTCTTCCACTAACTGACTGCGGTAGTGTAGTTTCTACTTTTCTGGTTAGTTTTGTCAAGTAGTCAGCATTTTGTGGATTCCAGAAAAAAAAGAAGCATATGAATAAAATACATATTCTTACATTTGTCTGTGCAAATAGAACCAAGAGGGATGGAATTAAACCTTTCTATTTGTATGGATCTCTACCTTAGTGGCATCCTTCTGTATTCAAACATTGTACTAATAACATACTGTCAGGTATGGATGAAGAGTCAGTTGTAGCCATTTAATAATGTTGTATTTATTGTATTACCAGTAAAAAACATTTATATATAAATATAGATATATCTATTTGTGGTCTGCATTTCTTGCCCTTAGTTTTTAATTGTCATGCAGGATCCAGTGCACTGTCAATGTATGTTCAGTTTTCTACTTGTGTGAAGTTCTGTTAACATTTTTATGGTTTTGTTTTTCTTTAGTTCAGCTACTGAATGTAACTTCGAAAACTCTTAAACTTTTTAGGTAGATGTTTTTATATACATACAGTAATCTGTAAATTATAAACATGTAGATGATATAGCAAAATGTTTCTGACAATATGCTGGACTTCTTCTTCTTCTGATGACCCAAACAGACTGTAATGCCTTGGCCAGACGAGAAGAAAAGAGAGGAAGGAAATGAGAAAAAAAATGGAGGCGGACGAGGGAAGCATTTAAAAATAACACCAGTTCTCTGCAGCCTTAGGGACCTGGAGGGAGAGACTTCAATGTAAATGCTACGGGATCAGTCCCAATCTTTGTCAGCCAGGGGTTTAAAAAATGTGTAAACGCAAGGAGACGTGGCGCAGAAAAAGATGGGGAAAGTAAATATATTTCAAATGGCGGAAATAACAGACACTTCCATTTGTCTCTGAGAACAGACGCTGGGTCTCCACTGTAGAGCTTCCTACTGCAGGTCAAAACCACGGAGAGTCTGATCTACCTTCTTTACCTCTTGTGACGTGTGTGCGGATTCAGAATATTATAAATCCTGTCCCATGATCATTGTTTAATGTGAAAAACAAAATGTGACATTGTTATTGTCTGTGTTCAATGTATAATGTTACAATGTGTTCCACTCACTGGCATTTTATTAGGTTCACCTGCTATTGGGGTGTTTGAATAAGGTTTTCATTACGTGGTGGCACATGACACACTCCAGTGTGAGTTCACAATAATAACCAGTAAGAATGAGACCATGGACGTGTAAAACAGTCCCATTATTGCAGGGTTGTCATGTTGAACAGAGTAAGACTGTGCAGACGTAACTAATAAAGTGGCCGGTGAGTGTTTATCATTTCAGATCGTACAAATATGCAAGAGTCATGCGAGAGGATACAAACCTTCAAAACTTTGTAGTCACTTAGAAATTCGTTTTTGACAGGAAATCGGATTTTCGATAAATGAATATATTAAAGAGATCCAGTGTAAAGCTTGTTAATACTGTCTTCTAATGAAAGCCAGTGTTCAGATAGCAGTCAATGAAAGAAGTGCCAACGTTTACTGTGTTGATGCTTCCGTTGGCTCAGCTCAGATGTGTGTAGGAATACAGACAGCTGTCTTTTTAACCAATGAAATCCCTTCATTTGTTGTGTGTGATATATTGAAATGATCCTAGTTGACTGTATGTTGGAGCCCTTCGTATGAGGCAGTGGGTCATGACCAGATGTTTACTCCTCATCATCGTCTTTATTCTTTCTTGTCCAGTGTCACGGAACGCTCGGATGAGGACCCAAATGCACAGCAAACACAGGTTGACGGTGATCAGACGGTGGTTTATTCCAGGTATTAGGCAGAGGCAGCGTCAGGAACAGGCAAGGTTCATACACAAAATCCAGCATGCAGTACCAATTCGACAGGCGGAGAATCGTGGTCAGGCAGGCGAACGAGTTCGGTAACGTGCAGAGCAGAGAACGGGGTACACAAAACACGGACGGAAAGGAACAGCGAACTGGGAACAACGGTAAGCACACAAACAACGATCTGGCAGGGAACTGAGGACACTGGTGGTGGTTAAATGCAACGTGACTTGATTACTGATGCAGTGCAGGTGTGGATAACGATCAGGTGAAGCAGGGACAGCTGTGACGAGAACAAAACCCGGAAGTAAAGCTAAAACAGGAACAGAAACCAGGAGATTACCAAAATAAAACAGGAACAACTAGACACAAAACCCAGATCGTGACAGTACCCCCCTCTCAAGGGCGGATTCCAGACGACCAAAAAAAAAAAAAAACAACAAACCCGAGCAGGGCGGGCGGAGGGAGGACCGGCGGAGGGACAGAACCAAAGACAACCCGCACAGAACACGGACAGGGCGGGCGGAGGGCGGACTGGGGGGAGGGCAAAACGGGAACCCCCATCAAACAAAACTCACGCCCAAACACGCCAAACCAGAGAACCTAACAGAAAAACAAAACAAGACCGAGTCCCAAAATCAAGAAGACAACATGAATGTCCGTGAAACAAGAACAGAGTCCATGACCAGGAAAGCAGAGTCCAGGGAGTCCCTCACGGAGGGTGGGGACGCGGCGAGATCCTGCTCAACCGCCGCTGAGGCAGGAGGGCACCCCCAGCGCCCTTGGGCTGGGCCAGCGTCCACGGGGACCCCCCCGAACGGCGACGCCCTCCAGGACGACGCCGATCCTGGAGACCGAGGGGTCGAGGTGGACGTCGCCGCAGGAGGCAGCGCCACCCAAACGGCCGGAAGCGCCGAGGGCGAGGCCACCAGTCCAGCTGCCGAAGCGAGAACAGACCTGGCAACGCGGTCGGCGCCGGGCCGCCAGGAACCGATGCAGGTGCGGCCAGAGCCGAGCCGCCAGGAACAGATGCAGGTGCGGCCGGAGCCGAGCCGCCAGGAACAGATGCAGGTGCGGCCGGAGCCGAGCCGCCAGGAACAGATGCAGGTGCGGCCGGAGCCGGGCCGCCAGGAACAGATGCAGGTGCAGCGGGAGCTGCGACGGGAACGGCCCCCTCCTGGAGGTCCGCCGGGACTGCGACGGGCGCGACCCCCTCCTGGAGGTCCGCCGGGACTGCGACGGGCGCGACCCCCTCCTGGGGGTCCGCCGGAACTGCGACGGGCGCGACCCCCTCCTGGGGGTCCGCCGGAACTGCGACGGGCGCGACCCCCTCTTGGGGGTCCGCCGGAACTGCGACGGGCGCGACCCCCTCCTGGAGGTCCGCCGGGACTGCGACGGGCGCGACCCCCTCCTGGGGGTCGACAGGAACTACGACGGGCGCGACCCCCTCCTGGAGGTCCGCCGGGACTGCGACGGGCGCGACCCCCTCCTGGGGGTCGACAGGAACTACGACGGGCGCGACCCCCTCCTGGAGGTCCGCCGGGACTGCGACGGGCGCGACCCCCTCCTGGGGGTCGACAAGAACTACGACGGGCGCGACCCCCTCCTGGAGGTCCGCCGGGACTGCGACGGGCGCGACCCCCTCCTGGGGGTCCGCCGGAACTGCGACGGGCGCGACCCCCTCCTGGAGGTCCGCCGGAACTGCGGCCGGCGCGACCCCCTCCTGGGGGTCGACAGGAACTACGACGGGCGCGACCCCTTCCTGGAGGTCCGCCGGGACTGCGGCTGGCGCGACCCCCTCCTGGAGGTCCGCCGGAACTGCGGCTGGCGCGACCCCCTCCTGGAGGTCCGCCGGAACTGCGGCTGGCGCGACCTCCTCCTGGAGGTCCGCCGGGACTGCGGCTGGCGCCGCCTCCTCCTGGAGGCCGGCGGGCGCTGCGGCTCCGAGGGTGACAGGAACTGGAACGGCCGCAACATGGCCGACAGGGACAGGAACAGGGACTGGAACGGCCGCAACATGGCCGACAGGGACAGGAACAGGGACTGGAACGGCCGCAACATGGCCGACAGAGACAGGGACTGGAACGGCCGCAACATGGCCGACAGAGACAGGGACTGGAACGGCCGCAACATGGCCGACAGAGACAGGGACTGGAACGGCCGCAACATGGCCGACAGAGACAGGGACTGGAACGGCCGCAACATGGCCGACAGAGACTGGAACGGCCGCAACATGGCCGACAGAGACTGGAACGGCCGCAACATGGCCGACAGAGACTGGAACGGCCGCAACATGGCCGACAGAGACTGGAACGGCCGCAACATGGCCGACAGAGACTGGAACGGCCGCAACATGGCCGACAGAGACTGGAACGGCCGCAACATGGCCGACAGAGACTGGAACGGCCGCAACATGGCCGACAGAGACTGGAACGGCATCTACTTGGCCGACAGAGACTGGAACGGCATCTACTTGGCCGACAGGGACTGGAACGGCAACTACTTGGCCGACAGGGACTGGAACGGCAACTACTTGGCCGACAGGGACTGGAACGGCATCTACTCTGGAGCTGGCATGGCTACTTGCCGCTGCCGAGCTCGACGGAGCAGACGTCGGGCCTGATCGGGTGTGCATAGCACCTGTACGACAGGTGGTGCCCTCTGGTTGGGACACGACCTGCGCGTGACTGGACTGAACTGGGACCTGGACAGGCGCGTGACTGGACTGAACTGGGACCTGGACAGGAACGTGACTGGACTGAACTGGAACCTGGACAGGAACGTGACTGGACTGAACTGGAACCTGGACAGCTCGCGACTGGACTGAACTGGAACCTGGACAGCTCGCGGCTGGACTGGAACCTGGACAGCTCGCGGCTGGACTGGAACCTGGACAGCTCGCGGCTGGACTGGAGACTGGACAGCTCGCGACTGGACTGAACTGGAACCTGGACAGCTCGCGGCTGGACTGGAGACTGGACAGCTCGCGACTGGACTGGACTGGAGACTGGACAGCTCGCGGCTGGACTGGAGACTGGACAGCTCGCGGCTGGACTGGAGACTGGACAGCTCGCGGCTGGGCTGGAGACTGGACAGCTCGCGGCTGGGCTGGAGACTGGACAGCTCGCGGCTGGGCTGGAGACTGGACAGCTCGCGGCTGGGCTGGAGACTGAACAGCTCGCGGCTGGGCTGGAGACTGAACAGCTCGCGGCTGGGCTGGAGACTGAACAGCTCGCGGCTGGACTGGAGACTGAACAGCTCGCGGCTGGACTGGAGACTGAACTGGGCCCGGCTGGACTGGAGACTGAACAGCTCGCGACTGGACTGGAGACTGAACTGGGCCCGACTGGACTGGAGACTGAACTGGGCCCGACTGGACTGGAGACTGAACTGGGCCCGGCTGGACTGGAGACTGAACTGGGCCCGGCTGGACTGGAGACTGAACTGGGCCCGGCTGGACTGGAGACTGAACTGGGCTCGGCTGGACTGGAGACTGAACTGGGCTCGGCTGGACTGGAGACTGAACTGGGCTCGGCTGGACTGGAGACTGAACTGGGCTCGGCTGGACTGGAGACTGGGCGACACACGGCTGAACTGGGGACTGGGCAACACACGGCTGAACTGGGGACTGGGCACCGCATGAGTGCAGGAAATCCTCCCAGCGGAACAAACATGGAGCTGGGCAGGTTGGTGCAGACACAACGGTGCGACGGGGCGGGGAGGAGGAAACCGAAACCTTCGGCGGTGCGACCGGCGCTGGCGTGGTGCGGAGCGCGTCGCTTAGTTCATCAAACCTTGCGCACAGTCGCTCATAGAGGCGACGAACGCTGGGGCGCTCCAACACGCTGTCAACGTCCTCCAGCGTCAATATCGCCACCTCCACGGCGCTGCGCTGGTTCTTCGGGTTAACCGCCCGTCGGTAATCCTCCGCGAGGATTTGAAAATAAACGCGTAGGTCGCTGGGTAGCTCGGCGCAGGTGAACTCCATACTTCCCCGCAGGTGAAGGAGACTCGCCGCCAAAAAAAAACCAAGAAACAAAACAGTCACTGACCTGGGCGACGGCTGAGTGCTGGCTGGGTCCAAGTCTGGCCAGATCGTTCTGTCACGGAACGCTCGGATGAGGACCCAAATGCACAGCAAACACAGGTTGACGGTGATCAGACGGTGGTTTATTCCAGGTATTAGGCAGAGGCAGCGTCAGGAACAGGCAAGGTATATACACAAAATCCAGCATGCAGTACCAATTCGACAGGCGGAGAATCGTGGTCAGGCAGGCGAACGAGTTCGGTAACGTGCAGAGCAGAGAACGGGGTACACAAAACACGGACGGAAAGGAACAGCGAACTGGGAACAACGGTAAGCACACAAACAACGATCTGGCAGGGAACTGAGGACACTGGTGGTGGTTAAATGCAACGTGACTTGATTACTGATGCAGTGCAGGTGTGGATAACGATCAGGTGAAGCAGGGACAGCTGTGACGAGAACAAAACCCGGAAGTAAAGCTAAAACAGGAACAGAAACCAGGAGATTACCAAAATAAAACAGGAACAACTAGACACAAAACCCAGATCGTGACATCCAGTTTATCTTTGCAAACAAACTTGGACTCGTGTTATTCTTTTGACGACTGTGGCTCTGTGTGAGGCCTTTCAGTCGTACATCCCAGGTATGCAAATGCATTTATTTCTCTCTTAGCTGAGCGTGTGCGGCCGGCGGCTTTGTTTTCAGTGTCGTGGACGAACCCCTGGAGGAACGTCTTAAAGCATCACAGACTGGGACTGAACCACTGCGGGTGCATCCTGCAGACGGACTACTTTTTTTTTTTTTAAAACTCTCTCCACCCCATCGCTCGGCAGAAGAACTCCCGGTGAGATTTACTAACGGATACAGAACGGACTGGTTGCATAAACACGGCGGGAGAAACCGAAGCGAGACTTTATGGACAATAAACAAAAAATGAAAAGTAACTAACGATGTCAATCTTCGGAGATTCAGGACCCCTCTGATCTCTGACATGTTCTTTTGATTCTGATTTCCCCCCCGCTCTTTCACTTAATAGTTAAGACTTTTGTCCTGTTTACATGTACTGTAAGTGCTTTCTATCCATCACCCACTGGAGAGATTAAACGGTGTGAAGCAGCATTCATTCTAGCTCTGGTATTCTCTATGGCTGATTACTGTACCCTTCTGTTTAAGCCAGCATGCTGTCCTTACTGTGACCCCCGAGGCCTCCCACCTCCCATTCACATCCTCTCCAAGAAACCCTGCCTTAAATTAAACTAAAACACCCATAGAAAAACTAGGGCATCGAACCTTTACCTGCATTACAGTACACAGACTCAATGTTCCCTACGCTTCCTACCAAAACAGTCAGTATGTGTGTTTTCCTCTTTGTATTGTGTATACCTCAGATAAAAGTCCAAAAGCAGCTATTATTATCTGACACTTCCTGGCAACCAGACCCTCCATCCTCCACTCCCAGTCTATAGCCTATAGAGCCTGACTACAGCTACAGTTCAGCCAAAACCACACCTACCTCCACCATAAAGGCCACAGTATACTTGCTGCAGAGACAGTTTTTGTGTGGGCTCGACCTAAAGGCTGCATATGAACGCTTCCCATGTGACCGATTATGCATTATCAGCTTAAAGCTCACGCCACAGCGGTACGTTTTCTTTAATGGTTATATATATCATTGCAGTTATTCTATTTCTTTAAGTAAAGCTCTGGTAAACAGTGTGAAGTGAGGCTACAAATGCAGTTCTTTCTTCCAAATTGTTTTTTAAGTCAACGCAAATTAATTTACTTGTTGGTTATGATGATGTGTTTATTTCCTGTGAGATCTGTCTCAGTGAGCACAAACGTAAAGACTATGCATCAAGCATAAATGTTGAAAAACATTTAAATATTTATAATTGATATATACATATATATGTGTATAAGCTGCACTATCAGCCTGTGTGGAAACGGGAACAAGTGGACGAGACGTTCTGCCTTCAAACAAGGCGTGAACATGTGGGAAGCTACAGGCTGCAACAGCTGGATGTGGAGCATTGTTGTGATGATGGAAAAGACAGACAACTGCTTCCAGTTGTTTTCAGCTCATCTGAGCTTCCTAAAACTTGGTCTATTCGGATGCTCTGACGCTTGCAATTAAGTATACTGTTACCTTTAAAACCCATGTCATTCCCCAAACCTCAGCAGCCTCCCTGTCCTATGCAGATCCCTGAAGCAAAAACGTCTGAATGCTGATTATTGAGTAAAAACTGAAAGAAAAACGGAATTCTTCCATTCTGTTTGTATTTGTGGGCTTTTTTTGTCTCATTTGTCAGTTTGTGGCTCCAGTGTTGCTTTATTCTTTATGTATCCTCCCTTCTTCTTCCTGATCAGTAGTGGAACATTGTATTACTGTACATTGCACAAACAAAGAGAACCTGATGTCTAATTGCAGCTTCACTTAATCAAATAGTTTTTTTGTTTGTTGTTTTTGTTTTGTTTTAGGTATTATTAGATTTTTACCTGGTTATTGTTTCTGTATGCTCTCAATCTGCTTCAACAAATATGGTTTATTATATATGATTATCATAACTATTGTTACAGTTATTGCTACCACAGCTATTATTAATAAACACTTCTTTCCTCAGTAACTCTGTCCTGTTGTTATTTAAAAGTCTTTGAGCATGAGCAGCACAAATTCATACACATGATAATAAAAAATTAAAAGGTATCTAAAACTAAACAGACAGAAAAAAATCTAACAAATCTTTAAGCTTTTTAAGACATAATTTAGATCAGATTTAGTTAGCGACAACTCATTTGACTTTATGCAGTGTTCAGCTAATCTGATATTTAGATAAATGGCTCTTTCTAGTGGCAGTTCCACACTCTGACACCACCACACGCTCAGAATCATCAGTGGTGTGAATGCAATATAAATACACCTGTACCTGTGGTACAAAGTATGCAAAGCACTTCTCCTAATACCAGGACCTCTGCTCCTTTTACGCCCCAGTGGCTACAGGGGTTCACTGGGAGCCTTAGTTATTAGACTCCATCGTTCCAAAGTCGAATAAAGCCAACGCCATCATCAAATGTCTTCGTTTAGTGGATGCCATAGACAGTCTATTTGAGGTAAAACTTGCTGCCCTTTGTTTATTATGTTACAACGTGCAGCTCACTGTCTGATATCACAGAACCCATGTAATGATGATATTATGGATCAGTGACTAGAGGAGCGTTAGGGACTGATAAAGCTTTAATACTAGTCAGTGGTGCGATAAATTAACTTCTCTAAAACAGTTCTGAACAAATTTGTGTTGTTAAGGTAAATAAACAGATTTAATTATAGTAATTGATTCATAAAATAAATTCCCTTTCATTTATGTAGTCTCTTCAGAGGAAATATGTCAGCCAAGATACGTCACTTCCAGAAATATGCACACTGAACCATCCGAACCATCTCTTATAAATTCAGATGCTGGTCAACCTCCTTAATACACTGAGTTACTCACTGTTCTTTTCTTTTTCTCCCTCTATCTTAAATGCCACAATCGTATTTCATGTTAATATAAAACAGGGACCTATAACGGCCGCTAGATGACGCCGTTACGCTGCTGTAATAAGGCTGTGAGCGCAGATTGTCCCTTGCCGGACACCGTACTGTCATGGATTCTAGCGTTTTCTATGTTTTTTGTTGACAGGCGAGCTGTTGTCTTGTAATAGATAAAGTTCTGCTATCCATCTGGGGCATGTATTTAGTGGTACATTTGTATAAGACACTGCTCTATGTTGTGGTATAGAAATGTATATGTTTGCGCTAAGCAAATGAATGTGTTGTTGTCACGTCGCCAGACAGTAACTTAGCCTCAGTTAAGTAGGACTGTTTTGTAATTAATGTATGAATGTGTTCTGTGTACATGAATATTTGGTATGGCTTTGTTTCGTTCATATTTCATTTAAGTGAGCGGATTAAAGTTGTACGATGAGTTTCACTATATGACCGATAGGTGGCGGTACTGCACCTTTAAGGATACTGTCCGCTGTCTCATCTGCGGTTCGTCTGTTAACGGACGTTTGCTTCCCTCCTGCTTGTTTCAGCTGCTGTCAGCGTGTCTGGCCATCGCTCCGACAGCTTTTCTCAACCAGTGCTGTAGAGGAGGGAAAGACAGGTTAACTAGCGGGTCAAGGTGCTGCTGTTGATTTGGGTGCAAACAGTGGCAGACGCGACATCACACTCAGCATTTAAAGCTGCTCTGCTCATACTGAATTACACATTACCGTCTGGTATAAAAGTACACGCAAGCACAACACTCATGTAATAGTATTATTTGAAAAATGCGACTGCAGCTTAAAACTGACTGTCATGACTCATTAGTAGAGTAACAGACATCAGATCAAAAAGAATAGAGACAAGGTTTATTATTTAAGGCCTAAATACCAAAATAATGCTAGATGTTTTTAAGGTCTGAAGTAAACGGTAAATACAACCTTAACCATATTATTCCGAAAGATAAGATGCTGCTGCTGTAAAGACAGGTTGTTGGTTCAAGTCCTCCATACCCGTAGATGCTTTCAAGTCCTTTTTGTCCAAATAAACTGTAAATACAACACTGAACATGCCACATCCTGAACAGAGCAGTGGCTCAGAGGTTAAGAGGTTGTTCTTGTGAAGTTAGGTTGAGGGTTCAAATCTTGCATGATTCTAGAAGCCTTTAGATGCTGCTCTCAAAGTGTAGGCTTAAAAGCACGCCAGAAGCATCTCCAAGTGTGAAGGGTTCCTCAGTGGTGTAGTGGGTAAGACGATGAGCGTAAGTCGCAAGGTGTGCAGACCTCATGATCGAATCCTGGGCACTGCTGGTTCCTGGATCAAACAACAGTCCTGAAGGGACTCCAGGGGGGGCCGTGTCCCCCTTGCGTTTCCAAAGAGGTGGAAAGGAGGCCTTATGAAACTGAGAAATAAAACCAACTAGAATTTTGAACAAAAGCAAAATGTTTAATTGACTAGAACAGACAGTTAAAGGTCTAAGGTTTATTATATTATAGCACAGAATCTGGAGTCAACTTTTGGAGTGTTGATGGAGATTTCAATGATTAGTGTGTTTGCAAGAAGAACAGTGAATAAAATGAATAGAATTCATGGAAAGATCAAGAAATGTGAACAACACAACTATTTATCAACTGTAATAAAGGAGCTGATGAGAGACATTTTTGCAATTTATTTTAATAAGAGAGAAAAATAAAAGATAATGGGAAAAGAAAATCAACAACCGGCTGGGGAGATCAGGACATACAGAGGTGTAATGCAAAGATCACACAATCCTCAAATTGCTCCATAGTTTGTTTTAATACATCTTTCTGACATGACAACAGGACAGACATGAACAGACTGAACTATGTTCCACAGTGACATTGTTTCTCTGACAGGATCAAACTCTCACTACGACACATCACACAGAGACACTGAGGATCCAGGCCAGACCCCAAACCCAAACCCAAATCCAGGATAAAGAGGTTCAGTGAATGTGGTGTTGAAGGTGTGAAGGTGGATCAGTTTGTCAGAGGAGACTCTGTAGAAGGACAGAGAACCAGCAGGACAGTCCACATACACTGATACTCTGTCAGACACAGAGGAGGAGATGAGTGTTTCTATGTTATTGTGTCTGACAGAGTAACCAACATCAGAGCAGATCAGACTCCAGGACTGATCATTGGATCCAAACACACAGTCTGTACTGAATCCTTTCCTTCTGATTCCTCTGTAACTCACTGATATATAAACATATCCTCTCCACTCAACCTCCCAGTAACAGCGACCAGTCAGACCATTACTACACAACAGCTGATACGAGTCAAATCTGTCTGGATGATCAGGATATGACTGATCGTCCTTCACATATGTCACCTTCCTGTTGCTGTCAGACAGTTGTAGATGTCTGTAAACTGTGTTTGTGTCAATGGTGAGTTGACAGAAATCTGATGGAGAGAAAAAGACACAATCCAGCTGCAGTTATTGATCTATCATCAGTTTGATGACGAATCATGACAGTTTGAAGATGGTTGAATGTTGCTGATCTCAGTAAAAACACACTTACACTTGCTCAGACCTGGTGTCAACCATCGAACTCCACCAGGCTCCACCCTGAAAGGAGGAGGGGGTCAGAGACATGCAGACATGGACATTACATGGCTCTCACACACACATTGTTGTAGGATTGTGTTCAGCACCAATTAAGGAGTTAGATCTTTATCTTGGAATCTACGGAGCAGTTCATCACTTTTGGTGTCAGACACATGCTTTCAGTCTCACTCTGTCACCACCAAACTAATGTGACACCACAGGAAGCAAAGTCAGAATGTGTTTATTACCACACACTCCAAGGTTGGGTTCTAAGTTCATAAAGCTCCACATCCCTACTTGCTCCTCCATCAGACACTGTGTGTAGTTGTGTCCATACCTGAGAGTGTCCAGTCTCCAGTGTGGATCCCTGACTCCAGCAGACAGCAGCTCCACTCCTGAGTCTCCTGGATGATTGTAGCTCAGGTCCAGCTCTCTCAGATGGGAGGGGTTGGAGCTCAGAGCTGAGGCCAGAGAGACACAAGCTTCCTCTGAGAGCAGACAGCCTGACAGCCTGAACACACACAATGTTAAAGCACACTTACATGCTACAGTTTGGATTAGAGGCACATTTGATCATCTACAGACTGTTTAATAGGTTCCTGCTTGAAATGTGATCTGATCATCAGCAACGTGACAATGAGAGTCTGGAAAGTGGAGTCAGACACTGACAAACCTTTCTGTTCTGTGTATTAGCTCATTAAAGGACTATACAGACAATGTGAGTGTGAGTGTTGTGCACATTTCTTAGATGATCTTTAGCTTCATGAATCCTGACCTGAGAGTCTCCAGTCGACAGTGAGGACTCTTCAGTCCAGCAGACAGTAGCTTCACTCCTGAATCCTGCAGGTTGTTGTTACTCAGGTCCAGTTCTCTCAGACTAGAGGACTGAGAGCTGAGAACTGAGGACAGAGCTTCACAGCTTCTCTCTGACAGGTCACACACACTCAGTCTGAAAGATGAAGATGTGGGTTAAGATGGAAATGAAACCATTCAGTGTCTCATGGTGTCTTTATTGTGATTTATTGGTTTGTTCCATGTCGTCTCAATGGAGACAGAACCAACAATATGATCCTGACTGAAATGTTCCTGTCTAAACTCTGATAAACAAACTTCAAGGTCTCGTCTGCTCTTAATGGTCGAAGCTTCAACCTCCAGTTTCTCTGTGTCTGTGTTCAGACACTGGACAACGACAGAGGAGGAACTTTCTCACCAAATGTTAAATGTGTGGTTAGTGAATCTCACAGCACAGATGCTGTCATTCACCTGGATGTGGCTTCATCTTCTCAGACCATGTAGTGATTGAAAGAGAAAGTTGGTGCAGCAACAGTTTGGTTCTGCTGAGCAGAGGTTTCTCCTTCTGCTCTGTCATGTGTCTCACACTCACTCTCTCTGAGAACATGTTCAACTCAACGATCATCTGAAGACAACTGTCAATAACATGAACAAATTTAACTTTTTAGCTCACACAAAACTAAAACATGGAGTCTGACCTCAGAGTCTCCAGTCGACAGTGACGACTCTCCAGAAAACCACACAGATGCTTCACTGATGAATCCTGCAGGTTGTTGTTACTCAGGTCCAGTTGTGTCAGATGTGACGGGTTGGACTTCAGAGCTGAGGCCAGAGAATCACAACTGATCTCTGACAACCAGCAACCACTTAATCTGAACAAACAAACAAAGATGTGGATCAAAGCATTAATAATGAGTCAGATTTGTCCTGGTCACTGATGTTTAGTCTGAAATGGGCGGAGTGCTTGTGTTGTCGTGTCGTCATAATCTCAGCTTCTACACATCATCCACAAGTCAGCACAACATTCATACACCTGTTGTCAGCACTGATTCACAAGCTGCTGCTGGAACCAGTAGAAAACCAGCCGTGTTGGATTAAAAATTTCATCTGGTTCCTTTTATTCATCGTCTTCTCTCTAAATCTGAACTATTCTGTGTCGTCTGATGGAAAATGTTCAGACTAATGTTTGGATCAAACTCCAAACTGACAATTATTGATGAAGTGAATCATCTTTAGAACTGATCCCAGTCAGATGGATGTTCTCTCCTCTGGTTCTACATGAAACCTAGAACCTTCTGTAGCAACATGTCTGCAGCCTCATATTCATGCTCCTGTTTCCTGCTTGTGTCTCTACAAAGTGACATCATTGTCTGACAGGAAGCATCACACACAGGTTGAAGTGTGGCCTGTTGATGGAGACGAATCAGACGCATCTAAAGATCCTTCAAACATGTGGAGACATGTTTTACTCTGAGTTTCTGCTGCTGTGTCACATTTAAAGAAAAAGACGTCACAAACACACAAAAAACACTGACCTCAGAGTCTCCAGACGACAGTGAGGACTCTTCAGTCCAGCACACAGAACCTTCACTAATGAGTCCTGCAGGTTGTTGTTACTCAGGTCCAGATGTGTCAGATGTGACGGGTTGGACTTCAGAGCTGAGGCCACAACTTCACAGTGAGTCTCTGTGAGTCCACAGCCAGAAAGTCTGTGATGACAGAAAATATGAAGTCTATAAATGTGAAGTGACTTAATGAATGTTGATGCTGAAGCAGCTGTAGCTCAGTTGGTCTCATCCATCACAAAGTGTGTGTGTGAACCCTTGTGTCCAATGTGATCATTGAGCAGATAGTTTGGACAAAGCGTCTGTCACACCACAGTGATGTCACCATGTCCAGTTGTGGCGACAGAAAGCTGTGATGTGTGTTTAATGTGATGGAGGATGTAGCTGCTCTCATTTCGGAGTGTTGCTCCGTGTGACAAAGTGGGTTTGACCTCCACTGGTCCCCAGCTGTTTAGCTTCATCATAGACATTGAGAGCACATACTAACACATACCAGTACACGTGTTAGGTTAAGTAACTGCAGTCACAAAATTCACCAGGTAGGAAACTAAAAGGAGGAAGCAGCCAATTACTTCCTCTTTTCAAAACCTCATGACCCCATTGTCTTGATCCACCATACAAAATGGCAGATCCAGTCTGTGAAGGTTAATTTGGACCAAGTCAGAGCCAGTGATGGCCATAAATCAATGAAAACAGTTTGTTCATTAACACAAAACACTCCAGAATAAAATACACCAGGAGGCAAAACACATATAATAACGTAACCAAAACAAAACACACTCAAACACTCAGGCAAAACTCCCAACGTGGCAGAGGCATGGCCCGAACAAAAAGAGGCTACTACAAATCATGAATCGAAAGACAGGTGCCCATCCTACACTCCACTGAGCAGATAATCTCCCCCACCTCCAAAGAAGGAGCCAGTGTTGCAGTTATATCTTACCAGAACTCCCCTCTTTGCCTTCAAATCTATAGACAAAGTGATTGCACAGGTGCGAGCCTTGCTGCAGCATGCTTTGACATGTTAAGGTGTACCCTCTCTGATCACTGTTCAAGACAGTTTTTTTTTGTCAATTTTTACGCTTAAATTTATACTTTTTTGTGTGTGTGTGTGTCCTGTTCGGCAGTCGAACAAGCAGCATGTATTAGGCTGAATGTCGTACTGTGATGAACAGTTTTGCTTTTATGAGCAGAGTATATGAGAAATATATGTACTCTTCAGGGGGTGCATGACAAATCAATTAAGCAAACAATAGGCACAAATAAATAAATAAAAAAATAAGGATGCACCTTAGGCAGACACATTTATAACTAAACAACTGCTGTACTGTGGTTTAAGCTGAGAAGTAGCGCTGTTTCCTCATATCCAGCTGATTCTCTCACATGATCCAGACCTGCCTCACTAAACCATAACAAACTTGGACCACAGCATTTTATTGTGGGATGATGAACCTGAAACAGGAACCCTGGCGACTGGATCCAGGAGGAACTTTCTATAGGACGGTACTGATAGATGCCAAACCAACCCATGGCGTCAGATCAGGCAAGACCAATATCTCTGACTTCACTGTTTCCTCAAAGCGCTGAAAGGAGCCGTCCAAATTCACTAGTAACTTTAGATATTTAGAGGTTAATAACAAATGCTCTTATCTCTTCCCCAAATTCATCACACTCTTAGGTATTAAGGTTCATTCATCTGTTCATTTAGTGTTCATTTCCATCTACATACATATGTTCATTGATACATTCATATAAAGCCGTTAAATTCACTCAACACACATACCTTCATTCACATCATTTTTTTATTTGTTCATTCATTGCTGGTTGTTTTTGTTTCTGCATTTATCCCTATCCATTTATTCATATATCCTGTAGTATTAGAATAATAAAATGTCAAAAAGATCTGTTTTTGTGTTCATTGTTCTTCAGACAAAAACAAAGGTCACTGACACTGCGACAGGAAATCATGACAGACACTGATTTGGTTTTATCAAGTAATAATTATTATTAATATTATTTATTCAGGTTCAGCTCCCTGAACGACAGCAGAACCAGAACACTGATGTCTGGGTTTTCCCGGCCCTCGGCCCAGTCCAGAGTGAGCTTCTGCACCAAGAAGGTTTTTCCAACGCCAGCGACGCCGTTGGTCAGCTAGACTGCCTACGGAGCAGACAAAACTCACTTTGCGAGGACTGCCTACGAGGCAGTCGATTCATACGCTGCTGTACCTGATTGGCTTCCTTTGTTCTACTAACGGGGCCGTTACCTGCGCACCACAGGGGGGAGGCACGCTGAGCCACTTCAACAAAACCTGTCTTAGTCTGTGTTTATCAGTCCTGACACAGGCCTGACAGAGGCTGTGGTCCTCTCATGGAGACATGAAAACACACAGAACCAACACTGGTACTGTGGCGCCCAATAGGCCCAAATAAGGTCTGAGGTCTGTCAGAAGGAAGCACAGAATCTTGTGTGTTCCTGTGCGTTTCTGTTACAGAAAGGAGAGCGCGCTCACTTGTATTCAATGCATGTAAATAAATTCAACAAAAACAGCTCAGTCAGAGTGGCTAGATCATTGTTGTTAGCTTCATACCTCACTAGGTAGAGTGCTTGTCTTGAGATCCAAAGGTTTATAGTTCGATCCCTGGCCTCAGCTCTAATGATGGAAGTATTCTTTGCTCTGAAAAGAGCAGTAAATAATTGTAATGTATTTACTCACTTTGTGTTATTAATTTTTACTTATTCATCCGCTGCTTCCAGGGTTTTCTATTGTCATGTTTATTTAGTGCGTGATTTTGGTTGGGTCACATGCCTTTTATTATTTGCATTTGTGTAAAAATGTTTTTTTATTAACAAATGTCCCAAAAGAAAACACCTCAGGTGTGTTGATGTCTCTCAAAGATGGCAAAGTGAAACAGAGTTTCACACAGGTTTTGTTGAAGTTGGTCAGCTCCCCCCACCACAGCTCCCAGCTCCCCCCTGTGGTGGACCTTTTACGCAACAAAGGGAGCAATTCACACCTGAGTTAGGATGTCAGGTATACCTTCGCAGACCTTTGACTGCCCTTTAGGTTCATGAGGGGATAAAAAAAAAAATCCAGGTAGTGTTAACTCATTAAATTGATATATGGATTAATTAAAGCTTGGTTGTCACTTTAAAGAACCTGTTGCCCCAACTTCAAGGAATATTAATGTTTCTGCATTAATATGAAATTATTGATTCAAATCTGCTACATTTAGGACAAGCAAAAACATTCTCATGAAAGATTTCCTGGTTTTACTGGCCCCAGCAATATGCTGACATGGTAAAGTCTTGTCCTGAGTGCCAGTTAACATTCCCAAATAAGAAAGGGCTCCTCTCATTAGTATGCCCATTGTTGACACACCCTTTTCCTGCATTGCATGGACATCGTAGGACCATTAGAAGAGAGTAAGGCATGCATTTAGCAAGGGTTCTGAATCAAGAAATCCTGAAGCTTTTTCATTGAGGAGACTCAAGGCTCGTCACACTGTATTATCTAGCTGTTCTCAAGAGTGAGAATCCAAAGGAAATTCAAACTTAAGACTGAAGACCAGGTCCTAAACAAAGAACACAAACAAAGATGTCTTCTAAGAACCTGTAGTTGATGTTTTCACTGAACTCTTAGTGTTAAAGAGAAACACTTCACACACAGAATCTGAGGCTTCAGCTTCATGTTGCTGTAGAATATTAATGATCACAAAAACGTTGGACTTACTGAGCCTTTCTGCAGTTCCTCACAGCTGGCATCAGTCTCAGTCGTCCCTCCTCTGATGTGTTGTACTGGTTCAGGTCCAACTCATCCAGAACCTGCTCTGACATCTGCAGCATGTAGGCCAGAGCTGAACACTGGATCTCAGAGAGTTCCTTCTCTGATCTGTTCTCTGACTTCAGGAACTCTTGGATCTGCTGATGCACAGAGTGGTCGTTCATCTCCATCAGACAGTGGAAGATGTTGATGCTTCTGTCTGGAGAGATTCTACCACTGTTCGTCTCCTTCAGGTTGTTGATGATTCTCTGGTTGGTTTCTGGACTGTTCTCTGTGTGACCCAGCAAACCTCCTAAGATTCTCTGGTTGGACTCCAGACAGAGGCCATGAAGGAAGCGAACAAACAGGTCCAGGTGGCCACTCCGACTATAGAGGGATTTATTTATGGTTGTATTAAGGAACTGACTCAAAGACAAATTATGAGAATATTTAGTGAAGTTCTCCAGTTCCTCCCTCTTCCTGTTGGTGTAACAGTGCATCACGTGAACAGCAGCCAGAAACTCCTGAACGCTCAGATGAACAAAGCAGTAGACTGTTTTCTGGAAGATCACACTCTCTCTCCTGAAGATCTCAGTACAGACTCCTGAGTGAACCAAGGCCTCTGTGACGTCTAGACCACACTGCTCCAGGTCTTCTTGGTAGAACATGATGGTTCCTTCCTCCAGATGTTTGAACGCCAGCCTCCCCAGCTTCAGGAGAACTTCCCTGTCAGCCTCCGTCAGCTCCTGTGGACTGGAGTCACGTCCCTCATGGTACTTGTTCCTCTTCCTCTTGGTCAGGACCAGCAGGAAGTGTGAGTACAGGTCCGTCAGGGTCTTGGGCAGCTCTCCTCTCTGCTCTGTAGTCAACATGTGCTCCAGAACCGTAGCAGTGATCCAGCAGAACACTGGGATCTGACACATGATGTGGAGGCTCCTGGACGTCTTGACGTGTGAGATGATTCTGCTGGACAGCTGCTCGTGGCTGGATCTCCTCCTGAAGTACTCGTCCTTCTGGGCGTCGGTGAAGCCTCGTACTTCTGTGACCCTGTCCACACACGTAGGAGGGATCTGATGGGCTGCTGCGGGTCGGGAAGTGATCCAGACCAGAGCCGAGGGAAGCAGGTTCCCCTGGATGAGGTTGGTCAGCAGCACGTTGACCGATGACTTGTGTGTGACGTCAGACACCAGCTCCCTGTGGCTGAAGTCCAGTGAGAGTCTGCTTTCATCCAGGCCGTCAAAGATGAACAGAAGCTTCAGGACAGCGAGCTGCTCTGCTGGGACCTTCTGGAGCGTTGGATGGAAAACATGGAGCAGCGTGAGAAGACTGTGCTGCTCATCTCTGATCAGGTTCAGCTCCCTGAACGACAGCAGAACCAGCACACTGACGTCTGGGTTCTCCCGGCCCTCGGCCCAGTCCAGAGTGAACTTCTGCACAGAGAAGGTTTTTCCAACGCCAGCGACGCCGTTGGTCAGAACCAGTCTGATGGGTCCGTGTGGGTCAGAGGAGGCTTTAAAGATGTGGTGGACCTTGATGGGAGCCTCATGGAGGGTCTTCTTCTTGGAAGCTGTCTCCAGCTGCCTCACCTCATGTTGGGTGTTCACCTCTTCACTCTGTCCCTCTGTGATGTAGAGCTCAGTGTAGATGCTGGTGAGGAGGACTCCACTTCCTGTTTCACCTCCTTCAGTCACACGTTTACATCTGCTCCTCAGACTGAGCTTATGTTCATCTAAAGCCTCCTGCAGAGCAACATCTGCTGAAATGAGAAAAACAACAGAGACTAAACTACAAGACCCACTTGTTCCATTTATGATTCACAAATAATTCAGTGATTTAGAAAATGTGAGAAAATGAACAGAACAATCTGTGATTGTATGAAAGTCAGTCTTGTTGAAACAATGATATCAGACACATGTTCAGTCTTACTTTGGACGGCGCAGGTCTGATCCGTCTGCAGTCCAGCTCTGGTTCTGGGTTGTTTCCCACACTGGGGACAGGAAGATTCACCTGTTGGTCCAGACTGGTCCCAGTATGAGGAAATGCACTGTCTGCAGAACCAGTGTCCACAGTTGATACTGACTGGATCCTTCAGAACCTCCTGACACACATCACAGCAGGACGGCTGCTCCTCCACAAGAACACGACTCCTCTTCTTCTCTCTGCCAACACATTAGTTCAGAACCAAACTGATGAGTCCAACACTGTAGAAGCTCAGATGGTCCAGATACCAGGAAACGTGACATACTGCTCTATCTGAACTGAGCATTTGTTTCCTCTGGCTTCACAGTAAAAGCCTCCACTACAGACAGCAGCTTTTGTCCTTTGTTCTACAGCTGAGCTTGGCTAAGTTGGGTTTGAACTGAGGTTAAAAAGACTGTGGTAGAGCAGCATCATCATAGAACAGTGGTGTCACAAGTTCTGGACCAGACGGTTCCTTCCTTTAAGTATTCTGTCCATCTCTAATGTTCACTGTCAAACGAAGGAAAACATACAGAACAAACATTGTGGAAAAGAGAAGTGGTCTAAATCTACGATGGCCAGTTTCTGTCCCTGTTTGTCCACACAGTCTGTCCACGTGTGGTGGTGTTTTCACAAGATAAAGATTGTCCACTAGAAGAATTTTGAGTCTATATCCGCTCTCTTAGTTTTCAAGCAGGCAAAGTGGTATGTTAATTTACTTTCTGTTCATTTAATAATGCGAGTGTCACATGTAATTGTATGTGTGGTTAACGTTTGTTATATTTATCTCATTCATTTAATTCTACAGTGATGTTGATGAATGTCAAGCTACATTGGTCAATTAAACATCTGTAAAAGGAACTCAAGCCTTTGCGTTGTGACTAAGGGAGGCACAGAGGTTCTGAAGTGTTTCACTACAGAACCACCATCAGTAATTGGAGGATAGAAAACCCAGACTAAGATCCATCTGTCCAGTCTGAACCAGTCTCTGCATCACCAATAGAAATCTACACAACATTTTGTCTTCATCCTCCATCAGGTCAGTTCAGTAGAAACCGTCTCTTACTTTGTGTCTGAGGCTCCAGGTTCATTACTGAAGTTAAAAAGCTCATCTTTGGACCTGTCACTCTTCATAGACAGACAACTGGATCCTGACGGTTCCACTCTTTGTCCGTGGTTGTGGACTCTGCAAACACAAAATTTTTTAAGTTTATATCACATCAGTCACTGATCAGTTCTCTGATCGAATTAAATTCTGAGGCTCTAAACACAAATTACTGCTGCTGCCTTACGGGACACAATTTAAACAATTTTCACAGCTTAACCCAGGGAATGGTGTATGTGATAATGACCAATAAAGGCTTTCTTTCATCTTAATGATCACGTCTACACACATAAAGTTCATCTAGAAGAACATGAACATCCTGGTAATTCATACAGTCAGTTTATAAGATCAAGATACAGAGAATAATCTAACAATGATTCATACCAATGAGTATGGATCAATTCTTACTTTGTGTCTGAGGCTCCATGCTCATTACTAAAGACTAGAGGCTCATCTTTGGACCACTCACTCTTCATAGACACACAGCTGGTTGGTGGAGACTCTGCTCTCTTCTCTTCCTCCACACAAACACTCATCTTCTGAAAATCCCAAAGGTCCAGAGTTAAGTACCTGCTGTGATTGTATTAAAGTTAATCTGACTCCAAAGTCTCACACCACTGACTTTTGTGCCTTTTGATTAATAGGAGTCTGGTGAGCCTAAAGTCATTGGGCTATTTAATTCAAGATAAAAAAAACAACAACAAAAAACGCTGTCACAGTTGAAGGTACACACAAGAATGTAGGGAGATTAAAAATGAGAATGCTAACACATTTACATACACTAACATCTAATTACTGCCTAAAGTTTTATTATACATGTTATTGCACGGATGAAGATCAACCCTTACAGGCAGAGAAGTTGTACAGACTGATAGCACCGGTAGGAAGGATCTCTGGTTCTGTGAAGCACCTAATACTGATCAGCCTCAGGCTGAAGGTGCTCCTCTGTCCAGCCAGAACACTGTGTAGAGGGAGGGAGGTGTTGTCTAGGATAGAGAGTTGTTGGAGCAGCATCCTCCTCTCAGCTACAGCATGAAGGGGGTCCTGCTCCCTCCATGCTGTAGCTCATGTTGAACAATTTGCTTCTCTTCTCTCTAACAGCCACTGTGTTCACTGGCTGCTTTGGCTGCTCAGAGTCTGTCTGACGTCACAGGAGTCAATGAGGCTGAAACAGGAGCTGATCCGTCGCTGATTCAGAGGCTTCAACTCACGTGGTGATAGAGAACATTCTTATTAATTTATTTACATGTTATTATTAATATTTTAATTACGTTTTACAGATTGGATCACTTTACAAGCAGAGCACCTCATTCCTCAATTTATTTTGGCTGCTTCTGTGTGTGCAACAGGAGCAACGTTCAAACAGCGTCAGATTGGTTCTCTTCTGTTCAAAGTGACTCTCAGTTTATAAATTATTATTTTCTGCAGGTTAAATGTTGCATTTGTTTGACAGAACTTTCCTGTTTAAACAAAACCACCTCAGTGTGTTGACGCAAGCAACACTTCTAGACCCCAGATTTAAATCACTCTGGTTCCACAGTTCGTCCAAGTGCATTGAGGCCGTCAGTACACTGCGGTCAGACTGTGCGTCTGTAAGTGGACGCACAAATGATGCCCAGACAGAACCATCTTTACAGCAGCTGTCTGCACCCACTTCAGCGTTATTTGTTTCTTGTTGGAAATCATGTAATAAAATGCCAATTTGGTGTTTTTTAGTTAACCTCTGGCAAGATCTCATCATGCCAGTGGGCAGGCAGACCAAACGTACCTCAGCTGATTCCATCCAAGAGGTGCAGAGATGCCTGACAGAGGGCAGTATCGCCAGGTCCCAGGATCCTATGAGATGTTCTACTGGGACAACCAAAAGACAATCCACCCAAACCTCTTCTGACTTTCCTTATAATTTCTCTGCACTCCAGCCTCATCTGCCATGTGAACAGGTCTTTTCTGCAGCTATTTTAAATTTAAATGAACATATAAAATAATGCTATATAAAATACAATCACTTAAATTATATTATTATTTATATATTAGGTCATCAAATCAGTGTCTGCTAAGTCTGTCAACTAGGTTGCCTGTAAGGATTTTAAGGTCCAGCAGGTGTCAGCATTCAGTTCACGGTATCAATACAGTTTTGCAATGTGTTGCAACGCTTCACGACGCCTCATCTACCTATCGCCATTTATCTGCATACAATGATATGTCCTGTGTTACATTTTGGGATTTAAGTCTTTAATAAATATTTGGTAATAGTTTTGGTAATAATTAGTTCCTTGGTTTAGTGTTTTCCTCTATGCAGTGACCTTTAGGTATTTATAACTAATTCCATTTGTTTCCATTCCATTATGATTCCATTTTGTCTTTGTATTACATTTGTGTTTATGTTCATCCATTTATTAAATTACATTATTCGTTCCACAATCGTCAGGCTTGGATCGTTGCGTTTGGGTCTGGTATCTCTTGTTACGCTCGTAGTCCTCAGCAGCCGGTTCCCCGCTCATGGTAAGAACATACAGTAACATCTAACGAGGTTGACAATTGGTGGAGCTGAACCACGCACCCCAAAAACCAAAACCAGACCTCCCACACACACATAAGTGTGGGGAGGACATGAAATATAACTGATGTGTTCAATGAATGTATATAAGATACATGTCAACAATTAAGTGTCGATACAATGAAATAACAACTAAACATCCTAAAGACAAAGTTAATTAAACGAACAATGCAAACTTACAGTTGGTTCACAGGGTTTAGGAGAAGACTTTTCAACCCACACCTGACAAGTCGTAAACCGTTTCATGGAACGGGAGCAGGAAAACAATTACTGTACTGCGCAAATATTCATCGGCTGATTGGTTGGCTTCTCGTCTCTGTCAATCATATCAGTAGCAGTGCTGATTGGTTCAATTAGCTGCTTGAGCCCTCCTCTGATAAGGGAAGTTTTTATAGAACTTTTATTACTGGACTTTGTGCAGGGTGCATTTTCGTTCTCAAAACTAAAAAACAGGAAACTGCTCTGAATCCAATTGTGTGTCTGGTTTTGAAAAAAAAAACATTTTCAGCTGGTTTATTTGTTTTTAACACGGTGCCGTTGTTGTACTCCATGTCAAAATAAGAGTCTCACATTCTTGGACCACGCGTGTGGAGTCTAGCGTGTTTATAACATATCTTATGGTGTGTGTGTGGGGGGTGTACTCTACTACACTGCATTTATTTGACAGCTTAATTTTCACTTATAAAAATGTTAAAATAATTACACTTGTTTTGGTGGTTTTACAACTGTAAGAAGAAAAGTTTGCCATGTGATCCACATGTGATTTACATCGTGTGTCACTGTAGCGCTGTGTTGTACAGTCTGATGTCTGTGGGGAGGAATGACCTGCGCTAGTGCTCCTTCCTGCACTGTGGGTGTAACAGTGTGGAGCTGAAGGAGCTGCTTAGAGCCTCTACAGTGGTGCAGGGGGTGGAGGGTTCTTCATGATGGATGTTAGTTTACCAAAATCTGAATCTTCTGTCCCCCACCTCCTCCATGCAATTTGTAAATTTGTGTTTTATTATCATGCAGCACCAGTTTTGTTTTAGGAAAACTAAAAAGGCTGTTGTTTGGAGCGGTGTATTTCATGGCTCCCAATGCTGGACAGCTAACACACTTAGAGGACCTGTACCACCATCAGCCTCTCTCCCTCATGCTCTACTCCACTAAGGTTTTCTTAGTTACTTACTTGGAACTGCCAAATGACAGGATTCCATGATTCAAAAACAACATGAATGATGGTTTCACTGTCATGTCGCTATGTATAGCGCTGACATTAAAGCCGTTACATTTTGTATTCCAATCTGCCTGATCTTTTATAAATCTAATAGGTGTAAATCATCCTTTGTTAAAATGATAAAAGTCAAAATAAAAAAAAAAAGATTATGTAAATTCTAGAATTAAATGATGAATCCGAAAAGGAATTGAAATGAGCAGTAAGATCCAGATTCAGCAAAGCATTTATTCCACAAAAAAGTGACAGAAGACAGGATAAACTAAGACTTTGTGTTCACAGCATCACCTTATATACCTGTTGCTCACGGGGTGGGATTCAGCTGCCCGGACCGTCCTCTTGACCTTTTAGGATGTTTTCCATTAATAATTTGTTATATTTTTTACCCAATCATAATCTCAACACAAAGTGAGGACACTTTGCTCTGCCTCATACTGTACGTAGAGAAGCTGCAGCATCATCTACAAGACCGTCAACCTGTTCATGAGGATTAAGGTGACTGTTCTCCTCTGTGTAGCTACAAGACAATGAGGCACAAGATGATGGAATCATCTGCTTGAATCTGGCAACAGCGTTGTCAGATAAACATCTGCTATAGTAACATTTCTTTCCAGCTGCTGTAAGGTCAATTATGCTAAATTCAAAAGTTAATAAGAAATGGTCAGATAACAGAGGGTTTTGGGGGAGAACTATTAAATTATCAATTTCAACCCCATATGTCAGGACAAGATCTAGGGTGTGGTTAAAACGATGAGTGGGTTCATTTACCTGCTGTGTAAAACCAATAGTGTCTATTAAGGAGTTAAAAGCAGTGCTGGGACAGTTGCTGTCAACATCTACATGAATGTTAAAGTCTCCCACTACAATGACTTTATCTGTGCTAAGAACTAAGTCAGATAAGAATTCAGAGAATTCAGTTAAGAACTCCGAATATGGAGCAGGAGGACGGTAAACGATACAAAACACAACTGGCTTCAGGGTTTTAAAGTTTGGGTGAGAAAGGCTCAGAGTGAGGCTCTCAAATGAGTTATAACTATGTTTAGGTTTAAGAGTAATTAATAAATCTGATTTATAAATTGCTGCTACTCCTCCACCTCTACCTGTACTTCTTGGAACATGATAGTTAATGTGACTCATTGGAGTCGACTCATTTAAAGTAACATATTCATCCTGCTGTAGCCAGGTTTCAGTGAGACAGAACAGATCTGTGTGATGGTCACTTATCAAGTCATTTATTAACAAGGATTTAGATGAGAGAGATCTGATATTTAATAAACCACACTTTATAAACTTACTGTTACTTTGTTCTGTAAGAGGAACTGTTTTGATGTTTATTAAATTCTGATAAGTCACTCCTCTTTGATTTGTTTGTGACTTGTATAGTTTAGGTGGTCGGGGAGCAGACACAGTCTCTATGCGATAACTAATACTAAGAGTGGGTGGCGGCTGTAGAGAACGTGCAGAGAGGCGTGATATGATGTGGAACGGAAGTGAAGTTGGCAGCAGGCATGGACTAAGCAAAACGGAAATACCAAAATAAAACCCGGAAGTAAACCAAAACATAACAATACTAACAACTGCTTTTGCTTTAGTTGATGCTTCCTCTACTGCTGCAAACACTGACCAACACACGCGTTGGGCTAAATATTTTTTCATATATTTTCTTCAACGTGAAGCAACGTGAGGGAGCCTCCCAGGAAAGAATCCCTCCAGCAGATAAATCAACATGGAAAAGCAGCAACATCTGGAAGCTTCTCATTCAGCTCAGTGATTTTTCTCTGATGTCACAGTTTGTCACATGTTCAACTGAAACATCCTGATATTTACTGGAAAAAAACACAAAAAGTCATCAACATTTGATCCTGAAATAATCAGAGCTTCCATCTTTAAAGGACGGAAGAGGAAGAAGTTCACAAGGAATCATTTAGAACTGGTTCAGAAAGAAACTGGTTTAATACATGAATCTGAAAATAAGACAGACATGAACAGACTGAACTATGTTCAACTGTGACAACGTTTCTCTGACAGGATCAAACTCTCACTATGACACGTCACACAGAGACACTGAGGAACCAGACCAGAACTTAAACCCAGGATAAAGAGGTTCAGTGAATGTGGTGTTGAAGGTGTGAAGGTGGATCTGTTTGTCAGAGGAGACTCTGTAGAAGGACAGAGAACCAGCAGGACAGTCCACATACACTGATACTCTGTCAGACACAGAGGAGGAGATGGATGTTTCTATGTTATTGTGTCTGATAGAGTAACCATCATCATCAGAGCAGAATAGACTCCAGGACTGATCGTTGTCTCCAAACCAACAATGTCTACTGGCTCCTTTCCTTCTAATTCCTCTGTAACTCACTGATATTTCAACGTATCCTCTCCACTCAACCTCCCAGTAATAGCGACCAGTCAGACCATTACTACACAGCAGCTGAGGACACTGGTCAAATCTGTCTGGATGATCAGGATATGAATGATCCTCCTCCACATGTGTCACCTTCCTGTTGTTTTCAGACAGTTGTAGGTCTCTGTACATTGTGTTTGTGTCAATGGTGAGTTGACAGAAATCTGATGAAGAGAACAAGACACAATCCAGCTGCAGTTATTGATCTATCGTCAGTTTGATGACAACTCATGACAGTTTGAAGATGGTTGAATGTTGCTGATCTCAGTAAAAACACACTTACACTTGCTCAGACCTGGTGTCAACCATCGGACTCCACCAGGCTCCACCCTGAAAGGAGGAGGGGGTCAGAGAAATGCAGACATGGACATTACATGGCTCTCACACACATTGTTGTAGGATTGTGTTCAGCAACAACTAAGGAGTTGGATCTTTATCTTGGAATCTATGGAGCAGGAGGTGATGTGGAGAAAAGCTTTGACTTCATCACTTTTGGTGTCAGACACCTGCTTTCAGTCTCACTCTGTCACCACCAAACTAATGTGACACCACAGGAAGCAAAGTCTGAATGTGTTTATTATTACAAACTTCAAGGTTGGGTTCTAAGTTTATAAAGCTCCACAACCCTACTTGCTCCTCCATCAGACACTGTATGTAGTTGTGTCCATACCTGAGAGTGTCCAGTCTCCAGTGTGGATCCTTGACTCCAGCAGACAGCAGCTCCACTCCTGAGTCTCCTGGATGATTGTAGCTCAGGTCCAGCTCTCTCAGATGGGAGGGGTTGGAGCTCAGAGCTGAGGCCAGAGAGACACAAGCTTCCTCTGAGAGCAGACAGCCTGACAGCCTGAACACACAATGTTAAAGCACACTTACATACTACAGTTTGGATTAGAGGCACATTTGATCATCTACAGTGGAGAGAAACACTAAAAACTGTTTAATAGGTTCCTGCTTGAAATGTGATCTGATCATCAGCAACGTGACAATGAGAGTCTGGAAACTGGAGTCAGACACTGACAAACCTGGTGAACAACCAGTAAAACAAAGGTAGAAAAGTTGAAATCATTTCACATCTCATGTAATATGTAAAGAGTTTATTGATCCTCCACAGTTTAGACTTCCTGCCTGTTTATTAACTTAATTCTATAGTTTGAGCTCATTAAAGGACTTTACAGACAATGTGAGTGTGAGTGTTGTGCACATTTCTTAGATGATCTTTAGCTTCATGAATCCTGACCTGAGAGTCTCCAGTCGACAGTGAGAACTCTTCAGTCCAGCAGACAGTAGCTTCACTCCTGAATCCTGCAGGTTGTTGTTACTCAGGTCCAGTTCTCTCAGACCAGAGGACTGAGAGCTGAGAACTGAGGACAGACCTTCACAGCTTCTCTCTGACAGGTCACACACACTCAGTCTGAAAGTTAAAGATGTGGGTTAAGATGGAAATGAAACCATTTAGTGTCTCACGGTGTCGTCATGAATTTCTCAACAACATCTTTTTTATTTGGTTCAGTGGTTTGTTCCATGTCGTCTTGATGGAGACAGAAATGGTCCTGTCTAAATTCTGATAAACAAACTTCAAGGTCTCGTCTGCTCTTAATGGTCGAAGCTTCAACCTCCAGTTTCTCTGTGTCTGTGTTCAGACACTGGACAGAGACAGAGGAGGAACTTTCTCATCACATGTTAAATGTGTGGTTAGTGGATCTCACAGCACAGATGCTGTCATTCACCTGGATGTGGCTTCATCTTCTCAGACATGTAGTGATTTAAAGAGAAAGTTGGTGCAGCAACAGTTTGGTTCTGCTGAGCAGAGGTTTCTCCTTCTGCTCTGTCATGTGTCTCACACTCACTCTCTCTGAGAACATGTTCAACTCAACGATTATCTGAAGACAACTGTCAATAACATGAACACATTTAACTATTAAGCTCAGACAGAACTAAAACATGGAGTCTGACCTCAGAGTCTCCAGTCGACAGTGACGACTCTCCAGAAAACCACACAGATGCTTCACTGGTGAATCCTGCAGGTTGTTGTCACTCAGGTCCATTTGTGTCAGATGTGACGGGTTGGACTTCAGAGCCGAGACCAGAGAATCACAGCTGATCTCTGACATAGAGCAGCTCCTCAATCTGAATAAAGGATCAGAGATGAAACAGTAGTTAAAACCATTCAGTATCTCATGGTGTCGTCATGATTTTCTCTCAGATTCTTCATCTTTATGTCTTTATTGTGCTTCATTAATTTGTTACATGTCGTCTTGATGGAGACAGAACCAACAACATGATCCTGACTGAAATGTTCCTGTCTAAACTCTGATAAACACCAGTGAACTTCAGGCTTCGTCACCAGCAGAGAATAGAGACACATGCTTTAGTGTGGACCAAAGTGTCTCCATAGGATCCAAGCTGTCAGTGACCTTTGACCTTCTCCACTTCTCTGGAACAGCTGTGCTTCCTGCTGCAGGTGATGGTGGTTCTGTGACGCTTCTAGGATTCATTTCCTCTCTCTGCTCCTCCTCCAATAAAACATCATCCACTGTCTGTGGTGTTTGATGATCATTAATGAGCTTCACTCAACTATGTCGTTCTGTGTCTTGTTCTGCAGCTGCTGCTGATTCTCTCCTGCTTTTATTTGCTCCAAGCCGATTCTCTGTAGGTGCTTTATACAAGGGTATTCATTTAGTCTCAGTCAGTTCATCAGGTTACAATCAAACATCATTAAAAACATTTAAATCACATTTTAAACCATTGTCAACATTCATTGACTTTTCTACTTCATTTCTTTCAGTCATTGAACAGTTAAGTGTGATCAGTCCTGAAGGTGATTTTACCTCATGATAAACCTGCTACAGTTTACATCACATTAAGTTCACATAAAACTAAAACATGGAGTCTGACCTCAGAGTCTCCAGTTGACAGAGACGACTCTCCAGAAAACCACACAGATGCTTCACTCCTGAATCCTGCAGCCTGTTCTGACTCAGGCCCAGTTGTGTCAGATGTGACGGGTTGGACTTCAGAGCTGAACCCAGAGAATCACAGCTGATCTCTGACAAACTGCAGCCACTCAATCTGACAAAAGAATAAAAGATGTGGATCAAAGCGTTCATAATGAGTCAGATTTGTTTTGATCACTGATGTTTAGTCTAAAATGAGCAGACTGTCATAGTTCCAGGTTTTGATCTTGTGTAGGCTTAGTTTTGTTTTTTTTGTTTTTTTGTGGTATTTCCACAAAAAAAAAAAATCTGTCTTAGTTTTGTTTACTTACGTAGTCATGTGTCACACTTCCGGTTTTATTTTCTTACACTTCCGGTTCTGTCTTGTCATGCGTAGTTCATCTTTGTTGTCCAGTCATGTGATCACCAGCTGTGTTCCATCAGTTATCACTCTCCTGCATTTAAGCAGGATAGTTTTGTTCAAGCACCCGGTTTGTTAGCCACCCCGCAATACCTAGTAAGTTTAGTAAATCTATGATTTTTGCCTTGTCCCTGCCTGTACCTGTGCTAGAATTTGTGATTACCGGTTTTTGATGATTGCGTGCTTTACTCACGTTTTTTTCTGCCCTTTGGATTTGAATTCCAATAAACCCTGTATTGTCTGAAGCCTTATCTCCCGAGCTGCGCATTTGGGTCCATCACTCCTGCTCGCTCATGCCTAGTCGTGACAGAACTATTTGGCCTGACTCGGACCCAGTCAGCTGTTAATCAGATGGGTGTTTTTTCTTTTTTCATCCGGTTCTCTTTTTTATCAGAGCGCGTCTGTTCCACCATGCCTATCACCTGCCCTGGATTACCGGAGGACCCCCGCTGGTGTTTCGTGGAACTCGCGAGGGAATACGCGGAGGCACCCGGTTTAAAGGCACGGCTCCGCATGGTGAGACTGGTGGTGGAGATTCCCGAGGAGGAGCACTGGTAGTTTCACTACCCTGGGCACTGTTTGCCAGGCTCCAGGTGATGCGGGCAGATTTGGTACCCGCTCGGTGCTTAGCAAACGCCCGCGTTTCACCAGCTGTTTCTGCCACCGTCTTCCCCGTTGCCGCTTTGCCGGCTCACATTCATGTCGCCTCTCGCCGGCTCATGTTCCTGTTGCCATTTTTCCGGCTCAAGTTCTTGTCACCACTCTGCTGGCTCAAGCCCACGTGCCTGTCGCCGCTTCGCCAGCTCAAGGCCACATTACTGTCGCCGCTTCGCCGGCTCAAGCCCACGTTCCTGTCACTGCGTCGCCGGCTCAAGCTCCAGTCACTGAGTTGCTGTCCATCGCAGCCTGTTGTCGGGATCCAGACCCTGTAGTGGCTTAACCCCCCGACTCTGCCTTGCCGCCTGAGGAGAGGGAACCAACCTGCCGTCATTGTCGCCCTAGAACACGTCGGCGGAGTCCCAGGTTTGACCCAGGCCCACGTCCTGGAGGTGTCAGCTTCCACGGCCGAGGTTCCTCCTCCTCCAGCTAAGGATACCCTGTTGCCCCAATGACACCCCCACCTTCATCGCAGGCATATCTGATGGTCTTTTGCTCCCGGAATCTTGTTCCACCTGGTGCACTTCCTAAATGCAACCACCGACCCAGATGTCAGAGGACATCTCCTCCAGGAAGCAGAAGCCCTGGTCCTTAGGATTCCTGCACTGTATGAGGCCTGGAATTATGCAGAGCCACAATCGGACCACGCACCAGCCCCTGTGCCACAGTCTAAACCCACCACCGAGTTCTTGCCTGTCCTGACCTCTGTTGCTGCCCAGTCAAGCCCAGCTCCGGCCCATTTAAGCCCGGCTTCTGCCCTGTCCCGCTCCCTGTCAAACCTTGACTCTTCCCCCTGCCGGCCCAGAGGAGGAGGCCGTCTCTGCCCCTGTTGGCCCGGAGGAGAAGGCCGTCCCTGCCCCTGTCGGCCCCTCAAGAGGGGGTCGTTCTAGTCCCTGTTGGCCTGAAGGAGACCATTCTTGTTCTTGTCTGCCCGGAGGAGGCCAATCTAGCCGAAGAAGCAGCCGTTTCACACCGGTCCGGAGCCTGGTGCCTTCTGCTTTTCTGTGCACAGGTGTCATCCTTGGAGGTGCCGGTGGTCCCTGCCGGAGCACATTTAATTTTACCCCTAGTGGTCCATGGGAAGCTGCGCCACCCTTCGTCTCCAGGGGCCCAGAGACAACCGCTCGAACATTGGATCCAGGGTACTCTGCCTTTTTGTGTTCAGGTGCTGCTTCCAAGGGTCCTGACGGTCCGGTACCAATCACGTTTGCCCCTTCGGAGGCAAAGTGCCGGGCTTCAAATTCATGGCGCAGTCGCGATCCCGATGAGGAGGTAAAGACATGGCCCGACATTTACTAAACACTGCGCAAAGATCCAGGTAGCACTCAGGAACACAAGCTACATCAGCTTCTGAATCGATTAAAACAGCCTGCTGGATGGATTAAGAACCGTGCTAGAGCGTGACAGTCTGCAACAAACAGGCGAAGGCATTGCTTAACTCAGTGCTCCTTTTAATGGACAAGCCGCCACAAAATGACAAGGATGACCGCAGTATAGACACAGTCCCAGAATCCGACGTTGTCGTCTCTTGTTCGGGGTTAACCGGGTGCGTCCCAGCGGCATGGGCTCCTCAGTGGGCAGGTAAGCTCTGGAAGAAGGGACGAAGGCGCCGGCAGACTTCGATGTCCACTCAGGAAGCTCTGCAGGAAGGAATCCTTCATGAAACCCCGTCCTAGCCTGACCACGGTCGGCCTCCAATCCTGTGTCTCTGCACGCTGCTCCAGCTCACTGCTCCACAGCTGCCGATCAATCCGTATAGTCAGTTTGATGAGCGCGTCTAGCTCCCTGGGCAGATCTCTTGCTGCCAAGCAGTTCTTCACGCGGCAAGATAGTCCCCGGATGAACACGTCTCCCAGCGTGGTGGTGTCCCAACCAGCCTCCGCGGCCAACGTCCGGGAACTTATTGGCATACTTCAACGTGCTGCGCGCTTTTTTCCTGATATTCACTAGTTTTTGGGCTGCCTCTGGTTGGGGAGTAACGTTCTGGAATATTTGTTTAAACACCTTTGAGAAGCTAGCAAATGTGCTCATGCACGCCGACTGGTTCTGCCACTCGGCCATAGCCCATACCTCCGCGACTCCCATAAGGTAGGAAAGTGCAAGCAACACCTTGGACCGCTCCATGGGAAACTGTGGCGCATGGATCTTATAATAATTCTTCCACTGGGTAAGAAATGTTCTGCAATCACCTGAGTCCCTGGAGAAGCGCTGAGGTGCTCCAAGATGGACGTCCGGCGCGGGAGAGTGAATGCTAGTCCTTAGTGGAACAGGCTCCGGCGGTCCCGGTGGTGCCGAGGGTGAAACTGAAACTCTGTGAATTTCCGCCAGACTCTTCAACAACTGCGTAAGGTCCACAACAGCATTTTTCTGCCGGAGGGTGCAGTGAACCAGGTCATGAAAAGCGTTGTCTGTTTGGCTCTCGAGGCCCTTGACGTGTTGCTCTTGAGCCTGGAGGACGGAGTGCGCAGACTTGGCACCGGCTGGGTCCATCTTAGCCAGATTCTTCTGTCAGGCAGCTTGACGAATCAACCCACATGCACAGCGACAGAGACCAGGTGAGTTACACAAACTTTAATGTTCACAGTTTGTTCCAGGAACAGGTACAGTGCAGGCACAGACTCACGATGCGAGGCGCAATCAAGGAGCAGGCAAAAACAGCAGTCAAGACAGGCAAAGTCAGCAACAGGACAGACTTGCCTAAGGTACCGGAGGACTGGGCTAAGGCAAGGTCGAATATGGGCAGGAACGGTAACTGGAATACATACAAGAACAATGGAGAGCTGGAGAGTGGAGATAACCCGCAACAATCTGGCAGAGGTCTGAGGTGAGTACTGGGTGTTAAATACCATGACTGTTTGACTACCATGCTGACATGAATACCATGCTGACATGATGATTGGAAGTAAAGATTGCACGGTACCTGGATGAACAGAACCGAAATACTTACAAAATAAAACAGGAAATGGTGACAGGTAAAAACATCACAGACGCTTGAAGTGTCGAGCTGAAAAACATGAACCAGGAAAAACACTGACCTCAGAGTCTCCAGTCGACAGTGAGGACACTCCAGTCCAGCACACACAACCTTCACTGAGTCCTGCAGGTTGTTATTACTTAGGTCCAGATGTGTCAGATGTGACGGGTTGGACTTCAGAGCTGAGGCCACAACTTCACAGTGAGTCTCTGTGAGTCCACAGCCAGAAAGTCTGTAATGACAGAACATATGAAGTCTATAAATGTGAATTGACTTAATGAATGTTGATGCTGAAGCAGCTGTAGCTCAGTTGGTCACTTACATCGTAAAGTTCAGTCACAATACTCACCAGGCAGATCAGAGCCATCTGCTACATGTTATCAACTCATATCTCACTACATTACCTGATGCAGTATAAATTATAGGGGATTTCAATCATGCAGATGTAAAATAGTTCTTCCCAAATTCCATCACCACATTGAATGTGCTACAAGAGATAAAACACTTTGGACAAGACCTTCTCCAACTTCAAGAAAGGCTACAGATCAATCCCACATCCACACTTGTCACTCAGACCACATTTCATAGCTTTTAATCCCATCCTACACCCCACTGGGCAGAAAATCTCCCCCCACCTCCAAAGAACCAGTGTTCCAGTTTGATCTTACCAGAATCTTACCAGAACTCCCCTCTTTGCCTTCAAATCCAAAGACACATATATATATGTGTGTGTGTGTGTGTGTGTGTGTGTGTGTGTGTGTGTGTGTGTGTGTGTGTGTGTGTGTGTGTGTGTGTGTGTGTGTGTGAGTGTCCTGTGCGGCAGTCCAACAAGCAACATGTTTTAGGCTGAATGTCGTACTGTGATGAACAGTTTTGCTTTTACAAGCGGAGTATGTAAGAAATATATATACTTTTCTTCTAATAAAGAAGATTACCTGCCTCACTAAACCATAACAGTGTTATAATAAATAGTAATAGCAATAGTGTTCATTTCCATCGACATACATATGTTCATTGATCCGTTATATAAAGCTGGTAAATTCACTCTACACACATGCCTTCATTCACATTATTTTATCTGTTCATTAATCGCTGGTTGTTTCATGTTTATTACTTATAAGATGTGCTTATATTCATATCTATTTATTCATATATCCTGTAGTATTAGTATAATAAAATGTTAAAAAGATCTGGTTTTGTGTTCATCGTTCTTCAGACAAAGACAAAGCTCACTGACACTGCGACAAGAACTCATGACATTAGAGACTGATTTGGTTTTATCAAGTAAAAAGTATAATTATTATTATTATTATGAATATTAATAACTATTAACTAATTAAATTGATATCTGGTGTTTAACTAGGTTAATTAAAGTGTGGTTCTAGCTTAAGAACCTGGTGCCCCAACTTTGAGGAATATTATTGTTTTTGCATTAATATTAAATTATTAATTTAAATCTGTTACATTTAACAAAAACATTATCATGTTAGGTTTCCTGGTTTTACTTGCCCCAGCAAGATGCTGACATGCTAAAGTACTATCAGTCTTGTCCTGAGTGCCAGTTAACATTCCCAAACAGGAAAGGGCTCCTCTCATTTATATGCCCATCATTGACACACCCATTTCCTGCATTGCATGGACATCATATCACATCACATCATCATATCATGGACATCACATCAAAAACATGGAGCAGCGTGAGAAGACTGTGCTGCTGATCTCTGATCAGGTTCAGCTCCCTGAACGACAGCAGAACCAGCACACTGACGGCTGGGTTTTCCCGGCCCTCGGCCCAGTCCAGAGTGAACTTCTGCACCGACAAGGTTTTTCCAACGCCAGCGACGCCATTGGTCAGAACCAGTCTGATGGGTCCGTGTGGGTCAGAGGAGGCTTTAAAGATGTGGTGGACCTTGATGGGAGCCTCATGGAGGGTCTTCTTCTTGGAAGCTGTCTCCAGCTGCCTCACCTCATGTTGGGTGTTCACCTCTTTACTCTGTCCCTCTGTGATGTAGAGCTCAGTGTAGATGCTGGTGAGGAGGACTCCACTTCCTGTTTCACCTCCTTCAGTCACACGTTCACATCTGCTCCTCAGACTGAGCTTATGTTCATCTAAAGCCTCCTGCAGTGTACCAGCTGCTGAAAGAAGAAGAAGAAGAGAAAAAGAGGTGCTGGTCTGTGGTCCAGCTCTAGTTCTGGGTCGTTTCCCACACTGGGGACAGGAGGAGTCTCCTGATGGTCCAGGCTGGTCCCAGTATGAAGTGATACACTGTCTGCAGATCCAGTGTCCACAGCTGATACTGACTGGATCCTTCAGAACCTCCTGACACACATTACAGCAGGACGGCTGCTCCTCCACCGGAACACGACTCCTCTTCTTCTCTCTGTCAACACATTAGTTCAGAACCAAACTGATGAGTCCAACACTGTAGAAGCTCAGATGGTCCAGAGACCAGGAAACATGACCTACTGCTCTGTCTGAACTCAGCATCAGTCTGGTTCCTCTGGCTTCAACTCTCCTGCTGCATAAACACTAATCAACTGCTTTTCCTCACATTTTCTGATCTGCTGGAATTCATACACACTCAGCACTTGCTGTAGCTCCTTCACAGTAAAAGCATCCACTACACAGAGCAGCTTCTGTCCTCTACTGTTATACAGCCAAGCCTGAGGTTAGAACTGCTTGTTGGTTCTGGACATGTAAGAATAACGTGACAAACCCTGAACTCAAAGCTCCACTTACTAATGAGTCAGAGCTTTAAGAGTCTGAACAGTTCAAATGTTTATAGTGACAAAATTCTAATGTGTAGGTTCTGAAGTGTTTCATTACAGAACATCCATCAGGAGTTGGAGGATAGAAAACCCAAACTAAGATCCTTCTCAGTCGCTGCATCATCAACAGAAATCTATGAACAGCACATTTTGTCTTCAACCTCCATCAGGTCAGTTCAGTAGAAACTATCTCTTACATTGTGTCTGAGGCTCCAGGTTCATTACTGAGGTCTAGAGGCTGAAGTCTGGACCTGTCACTCTTCATAGACAGACAGCTGGGTTCTGAAGGTTCTGCCCTTTGTCTCTGATTCTGACCTCTGCAAACAAAATGTTTTCATTCATATCACATCAGTCACTGATCAATTCTCGGATCAAAGTCATTTCTGTGGCTCTGAACACAAACTACTGCTGCTGCAGATCATCATGACGTTTCAAACTTTGGATCAGTTCTCAGATCAGATTCCAACTGTTCTTTATGATTGATATCTGTCAGAAACACTGAGACCCAACAAATAGTTTCTTTGTATGTCATCAGTCATTTCATTGTTCATTTTAATGATCACGTCTACACACATGAAGTTGATCCTAATGAACATGAACATCCTGGAAATTCATAGTCAGGTTTTAAGATCAGAGAATAAACTAACAATGATTCATATCAGTGAGTCTGGATCAGTTCTTACTTTGTGTCTGAGGCTCCAGGTTCAGGATTGAATGATGGAGGCTCACATCTGGACCAGTCATTCTGGATAGTCACACATCTGGATCCTGAAGACTCTGCTCCGCCCTCTTCCTCCACACAAACACTCATCTTCTGAAAAAGCCACAGATCCAGAGCTAAACACCTGCTGTGACTCGCATTAAAATGAATCTAAGTCCAGAGTCTCACACAATGTTGTATCTTTGTTTAACACAAGTCTGATGTTGGACGGATCTGAATTCCTGAGTTTCGTGTTGTGATTTTAAAGTCATTGACTAATGTTAAACAGTTTGCTTCTCTACAGTTTTCTATCATGTGACCAACAGGGCAGGATTTGACAGTATTTAAACACAGCAGATTTAACAGTTTAATGGTCATTAAGCGCCACACTGTGCATACAAACCCGATTAGTTACTCTATAATTAAGGTAGCCTACGGTGTTGTGATTTCAAAACGTCACGTGCTGCCGTGCATACGTGCCCATTTTGTCACTAGTGATTTCCCTGGAGTTATTAAAAAGAACACCAAAGTGCCAAACTGGGAAATTATGAGAAAATGTACAGAAAAAACTCAAAGCAGAAACCAGCACATTTCTGGACCTCAGTCAGTCTGAGTAGTCAGTACCACTGACTGTGAGCTCAGAACCGGGAAAAATAACAACCAGAACTACACCCTGAACACCAGCAACTCCTCACATCTGGTTCTTGTCAGTGTTTGTTTGACAGCAGTGGATTGTGTCTCTTCTTCCTCTACATTAACAAACAGACGCAGTAACAGTAACGTTGTTTAACACTCACCTCCTCAACGTTTCTTCTTCTTGGTGTTTATTTTACTTTTACTCCTCCTGCTCCGTTCTCCCCAACTAGCGTATGAACTCGCTGAACACTGTTTGGTGTTTGCTGCTGGATTACGTGATCACAGAGGCTCTGCCCCCTCTCTGTTTACAGGAAGCCAGTATAGCTGAAGCAGCAGAGTAATGAGGAAGCAGCAATGCTACAGGATGAGATCCTCAAAGGAAAGAAACCAAAGCTGTATTTGAAGGTGAAGTTGGCTGTGAAGACGTGTTTAAGTTTGAGGAGGAGACGGGGTTTTCAGGGTCTTTAACCTTAAACTAGGACTTTGTATCTTTTCTAAACAGGACTGTAGTAAAGTCAACAACACCAGGATGCAACAGGGTGTTTGAAGTCTCCTGCTGCCATGAGATGCTTTGGTGTCTTTGACCATGACCCAGGTGAGTTTAATACACAGCACTGGTGTGAGTTCCAATATTCACCAGCACCAAACTATCAGATGTTTCCTCAACACGTTATATTCTGTTCTTAGTAACTTAGCTGCTGGTGAGACTAATCTAATAAAACTGTATTGTTCAAGTCACAGTGTCAGGTAACGAGTTAAGCAGGGTATTGATACTGTAAAATAAAGGAATATACAGCAAGTAAATATGCGTTATGATTCAATGAGCTGTGAGAAAGTGTCTTCATAGATTGTGTACAGGTGGAGAAGGCAGCAGAGGTCATGGTTTCTTCTTAGAAGGTTTAAGGTTTAAGTCCAACCATCGACTGGACCCTTTGACTGATGCTCTTCTTCTTTATGGGAGGAGACAATCAGCTTATCCAGGTTTGCCCTGTTCTTGTTCCTGAAATGCTTCAGAAACAGGAAGCACATTGTTTGTAGTAGTGCAGCTCCATCACAGAGGAAAGAAGCAGAGGAGGAGTTCAGCCTGTTCACTGATGCTGTTAAATTCACTGTCTGTTTGTCGCCCAGGTAAAGTTCTACTATTAGTGTGTGTTTCAGAACCAGATGTACAGGGAGGTATGGAAAAGTAGAACCAAGCTGCTGAACCTGCGCTGTCTGTGCTGCCTTTTGATATGTTTTCATTATTTCTGCACATAAATACTTTGTTTATGTTCTACTATGTTACTTTGTATGTACCATGTTCTTCTTTGTTCAAGCATGTTCTCCTATGTCTGTGTGGGTTCTGTCCGGGTTCTCTGGCTTCCTCCCATAGTCCAAATACATACATTAGGTTAATTGGCCACTCTCCATTGCCCGTAGGTGTGAGTGTTTGTGTGAATGGTTGTTGGTCTCTGTGTGGCCCTGGGACAGACTGGCGACCTGTTCAGGGTGAACCCCGCCTTTCGCGACCCCGGAAGGGAAAAAAGCGGAAAATGGATGGATGAAGTGAAATAAGTGTTATGGTAATTTTAAGTGACATCATTACTGTCAGTCATTGAGGAGCTTCACATCAAGGCAATGAGTGACATACTGTAGTGAAGTTATTCCACATTTCCTGCAGGACTCTGCTAGCTCTTCATTAGTGTGATCACAACTCTATGTGAACACAGACCAGACTCATTGTTTTAACAACACTAATGATTTACAGTAACTGTTTCCACAGTCTCTCTGTCTGAGTTGGATGGTGTTGAAAGCACTGGAGAAGTCAGAAAAACATGACCCTCATAGTGCTCCCAGGAGACTCCAGGTGAGACAGGGCCCGATGCTGCAGGTAGACGATGGTGTCATCCACCCCGATGCCTGGTCGATAAGCAAACTGCAGTTGGACCAGTGATGAGCGCACCTGGGTGCGGAGGTGACTGAGGACGATCCTGTCACGGACTCAGACGCACAGCGCGGTCAAGGCTTTAAGTTTAGGAGGTTTTAATGAGAATCGTAGTCAGGCGGTAAGAGTCAGTGCACAGCAGAGGCAGACTGCGGCACAGACAGGGCTCAGGTTCAACCAATGGTCAAACACATTCAGTAGCAAAGCACAGGATACAAGACAGGAGCTAGACCTCGTCAGGAACGGAGCAGAAATCATTCACGGGCTGGGCTTAGGATTTGAATGCTGGAATGCTGGCATGGAAACACAGACAATATGGCAGGAGAGCATGGCATGATGTGGCACTTTAATAGAAGATTATTACTAAGAGAATACAGCTGGTGAGACTCATGACTGAACATAAAGCTAGAACACAAGCAGGAACTAAACAGGAAGCAGGACAAAGTAAAACAGGAATCTAGACAGAACACTGGATGTCCAATGAAGGACATGAAGATCCTCTCCATGTCCTTCATTTGGTGGGAGGCTAAGGAATACTTTGAGGAGATCCTCAAAGTACTCCTTCCACCATCCAATAACATCCCCAGTTGAGGTCAACAGCTTCCCACCTCGACTGAAAACAGAGTTGGTAAAGGACTGCTTCCCCCTCCTGAGGCGCCGAACAGTTTGCCAGAATTTCTTTGAGGCCGTGCGATAGTTCTCCTCCATGGCCTCCCCGAACACCTCCCAGGCCCGAGTTGTTGCCTCCGCAACGGCACGGGCTGCAGCACGCTTGGCCTCCTGGTTGTAATGGAAACATTGTGCCTTTGTGCTATTTCTTATCCAACACAGTCGTCATGTGCTGGTTAGGTGCAATACTGAACATTCTTAACAAACAACTAATCTCTTGTGCCCTGCCGTACATCAAGTCTAAACATCTGATGTTCCATTTGACTGACTAATAAAAACATGCAGGGAATCCAAAGTACCAAGTGATTTTTCAGAGGGAAAAATGTCGACTGAATGAAAGTTGGACTACCTCAAGAGTCACATTCAGCAGAAAAGTCATTTGAAAGCGGTTGGAAATGTACGAAGACTCAAGATGGGACAGGAGATCTGTACATTATTGCGGGAGAGTGCAAAAGACAGACAGAAGAGGAACAGGACAGTTTTACTCCAAACATGGACTGGATATGCAGAGAATGGTGATGCTGACCTCCGATGGTGCCTCAGTAATGCTAGGAAAACACAAAGGAATTGCAGCTGTGTTAAAACACCAAATACCACACCTAACTGAACAACACTGTGTGGCCTGTAGAGAGGACTTAATTATTGATGATGCCTGGAAAGATGTACCTTTAATGCGAGATGTGGAAACTCTTCTTAGAACTGTGTATTTTTCTTTCTCTCTCTTCTCCACTCTGAAGAGGGGCAAAATGGAGGAGCTAGCAAAGATTCAAAGATAGAAGGACACTGCTTTTCTAGAGCTAAGATTGAGAAGTTGCATTCCCAATACTGGAAGGCGAAAGATGTACAGTGAAGTGAGCGTGTCAAAGAGGCAATGGGGACCTCATCAGCTGATGGCAGAAATACTGAGATTATTCTTTTCAATAGTAAGCTCTGTGATGACATGGATGCTCGTTTTCCAGAAAATTAGTTAAAGGAGTGGTCTGCATTTGACATTGAAGCACTGAGCTCAGACATCAGACATCAGTTTTAACTATTGAATAGCAGGTGTTGCCACATTGGCGAAGAAGTATGAGGCCATTCTCCATCACCCACAGTCTATGGAGGCCATTAACAGTCAATACGCCAAATTCAAGTACATAATGAAGCAAAAACTTAAACAGGGGTCATACAGCACATTCTCAGATATGGTTGCTGCAACACTTAGATGTCAGGTGCTAAAACAGTTCTCAGAGCTTGTAGATAATTGTGCTACTTTTCAAGCTTCCAGTGCAGATTGTGAAAGAGGATTTAGTTTAATGAATCACATCAAAACAGCATCTAGAAATCATCTTGAAGTGGCACATCTGGACCAGCTGATGTGCACAAAGTCAAAGCAAGAAGCAGACGAAGCCATCAACCTGGACAAAGTGTACAGCCATTGGAGAAGTGAGAAGGCCAGACGTGAAAAATAAGGTACAATTTAAGTCAGATTTGTGTGTATTCTAGTGACATTTATTAAGATTTTTTGATTGGATATTAATCATTAAATGCTGTTACTACTAGATAATTTACAAGCAGTAGAAATGCTAATAAAAAACTAGTAAATTGAGTAATTCAATATTTAACAAACAAGGAGTTACAGGAATTTACACTATATCACAAGCAACAGCACACGTCATTGTGCAAAATGTGAATGTTTTAACAAAACATAACCAAATATTATGTCTGAAAGGTGTATTTGTATCATTTCCTTCAGAACAGGACCCTAAGCCAGGCTGCAACTGGTCCTGTTTTAGGCCAAAGCAGGACTCCTCCCATGGCTAAAGCAGGACTCTCACATATAACATACTACTCATGAAAAACAAGATTTTCGTCTTTCATTTTAAGTGGGCCAAATCACTTCTATTAAAAGTAAACTAATGAAAATTGCTGGTGAAATTTGATTCTTTAAATAAGCCATGTAACTTGCCATGATCTAAAGCTTTGAAGTGTGATACTGGTGTGTGGCTACAGCGTGCACACCTGATGTTGTCCACAATGGTCCTCAGTGTGCTCAGGGAGCTTGTGTGTATCCTCAGACACATGAAAAATTAGAGGGAACGTTGCTCCTAACATATTACAGGTAAAGTTCTCGGTGAATCATGTTTGTGGAGGGAATTTCAACCTTACGAAGAGAAGGAGAGGAACTTGAGGGAAGCATTGTTCCCCTGTGAGTGGGTGGTTGACAAAGAGGAGGCCGGTTCAGATGCAGTTTGAAGAGGGGATGTATGGGGTGCCAAATGTAAAAGGAGCACCTATAACTAGTTTTCTCACATTTAACTAAATGACACAACATGTTTTCTCACATTTAGTTGAATGTGCAAAAGTCTAAATGTAAATGTTAAATGTTAAATGTAAATGTTAAATGTAAATGTAAATGTAAATGTAAATGTTAAATGCTAAATGTTAAATGTAAATGTTAAATGTAAATGTTAAATGCTAAATGCTAAATGCTAAATGCTAAATGCTAAATGTTAAATGTAAATGTTAAATGTTAAATGTAAATGTTAAATGTTGGCCGAGCGTAAAACTGAATATTCATGAATGGGCAAGTAGACTCTACCCCTACCCTCAAACAGCGCTGGTCTCAGAGACGCGAACTCAATCACCTCAAACAGTGCGCGCAAACCCCGCCCACATCTGATCTGGAAACTTTTGTTTTTAGCCTGGACGTAACTTCGGCTAGCTAGTATAGTTAGCCAACTAATTCTCCACCGGCGCCACAGAAATATTCTTTTTAAACCTACTTAACTCCTCATTAATGGTGTTTACGACAGAACGGCAGTTTGAAGCGGAGCCTCAGCCCGCACACCTGCCGTTACAGCCCGTTCAATCTCCCCCAACGGGACGGAGTCGGAGCTGGCGGCCATGATGGCTTCGACTTCAGGCTTCTCTCCAGTATTTTCGTGCACCGATCCAGAGTCAGATGTGGGCGGAGCTATGCGTACTGTTTGACGTGTTTGAGTTCGCGTCTCTGATCTGAGACCAGCGCTGTTTGAGGGTAGGGATGGAGTCTTGCCCATTCATGAATATTCAGTTTTACACTCGGCCAACATTTAACATTTACGTTTAACATTTAACATTTACATTTAACATTTAACATTTAACATTTACATTTACATTTAACATTTACATTTAACATTTACATTTAACATTTAACATTTAACATTTAACATTTAGACATTTAGATTTAACATTTAACATTTACATTTAGATTTAACATTTACATTTAGATTTAACATTTACATTTAGACTTTTGCACATTTAACTAAATGTGAGAAAACATGTTGTGTCATTTAGTTAAATGTGAGAAAACTAGTTATAGGTGCTACTTTTACATTTGGCACCCCATAGGGATGCACATACTTTATGTTTAGTGCCATTGTGTTCCTGCAATTCATACGTTTCATCCTGCGTTGGCTGCGCTGTGATGCAAGTGTGTCTGGGATTTATTGTACAATTTAGCTCAGTTCTCTGAATATGGCCTTTTCTATATCACAATCTTTGTGTCTTGAATAAAACATGGTTTGTCTTGCCCACAATTAAAAAAGGAAAGTGTCAGTAACTGCTGGAGGATGGAACCAAATGCACAGCTCAGAGGCAGTTGAGCCTGATGAGTTTAATTTGAGGCTTGGTCAAACAGGCTGAGGTCCGTGCACACGGAGGCAAAGACAGGAGGAGAATGAAAACGTCAAAGTGCAGCAGTACATTATTCACATGGAAATATCAGGTTTATTAAAACATTTCCCCATGAAACATAACAGAAATAATATATTAGAGGCCAATACAGTGACAGAGTGCTAGTCAGTATTTCAAAGTGCTTTTCAAATGTGGGCAACGTAAAATTAGATTCAGATGCATCACAGGTTGACGAACACAAGTTGACAGACTGTGTTCACAGACTAAATTGTGTTAGGTAAAAAAATATGTAAAATGTGTTTTATCTACAAGAAAACACTAGAACTTTTGATTACTGGTTTTGATGATTGATTCGCGTTTTTGCCTGCCGTTTGGGTTTATACCAAACCTGTTTTGTTCTAAGTCCTGTTTCCCAAGCTGTGCGTTTGGGTCCTTCACTCCTGTTTGCTCACGTTGAGCCGTGACAAGAACATAAACAGTGAGGTATCATTAAAAAAATACCAAATCACTAAGCCAACAGTTGTTGGCTTTACATAAGACTATTTACATATTCAACCTTTAACATTCATCCAGTGGTGTCCAACTTAGGATCAATGGACTCATTATCAGTCACTGTTAGTAGAAGCAGAATGTTTGTCAACCTCAGTTGAGAACAGTGCAGAACACAGGACCGTTCTGGTTCCTCTGACAGTCAGTTCTGGATGACGCTCTGCTCCCAGTAACATGGACCAGTCAGAACCTGTCTGACACAATCTAAACCAGTCTACACACAAACTTGCTGTTGCTTCTACATCTGGATCAGTACCACCTCCAGCTGCAGAGAGAAACAGAGAACAGAGAGCAGATCAGTGAGTGTCTACAGAGACTCCCTTCGTCATCTGTCACATCCAGGACAAAGAGCAGCAGGACATCAGTTGTGTTCAGAGCAGAAGTGGAGCAGCTGTCACAAGCTGACAAGCTGACACAAAAAACATTAGAAGCTTTGGAGCAAACTAATGACAGATGGACACAGACACAGATGTAATGATTGAACTTCAGCAGAGGTTCTGCTCTGGACCAGCACCACATGGTTACTAAATGGAACCATGGTTCTATCAGCCAGACTGATCTCAGAACTGTGACACACATGAAGCTGACCAGTAGTTAGTGTTAATGCTACAACACTTTGATAAGTGACTGGAACTTTACAAGAAACACTGGATCTCTGCTGTGACACTAACTTTTTAGTTTAGTAGAGTTAGAGTTTAGAGTTTAGTTCAATGCTGACACTACCGTATTTTCCGGATTATAAATCGCTCCGGAGTATAAATTGCACCAGCCATAAAATGCATAATAAAGAAGGAAGTCGCACTGAAGTATAAGTTGCATTTTTTGGGGAAAATTATTTGATAAAAACACCAAGAACAGACATGTCATCTTCACAGGCAATTTAAAATAAAAATAGAATAGAGAACAATAGGCTGAATAAGTGCACAGTATGCTAACGTTATATGACGCATAAACAATGAACTAAGAACGTGCCTGGTATGTTAACGTAACATAGGGGTTATTATAGGAGAACTATAGCATAGAGAAAATGCTAACAAGTTTACCAAATCATCAGTGTCACTCCAAATCACTAAATCCAATCCAATCTTCCTTGTCACTTTTAAACCACTCCGCCAACTCCACAGGTAGAAGATGCGACGCTTCCTCTTCTACATTATGGAAAGACTGACTCATAGTCAGTTGCAGTTCCAATTATTCCCGCTTTTCTGAATTCTGACAGGATGGTTTTGGCCACCTAGCTTTTAGCCCGTGATTAGTTTTTTTTTCTTCATTCCAGTAAGAGTAACCTTTGCTTTTCGCCAGTCCCTTCCAAGTTCCTCGCTAACTCCAAACTTTATTTCGGCTGCTCGATTACCGTTTCGACTTCATATTTCACTACTTGCAGCCTGTAATTGGCAGAATATGATTTTATTTTTGTTGAGCCCTGTCTCAGTTGTTACCGCCAATGTTGAAATTATCAATTTAGTCTAACACTGCTGAAATCAGCACAGACTGACTCCAACCTCTACTGACCTCAGAGTCTCCAGTCGACAGTCTGGACTCTTCAGCAGGTCACAAAGAGGCTTCACTGATGAATCCTGCAGCTTGTTGTTACTTAGGTCCAGTTGTGTCAGATGTGACGGGTTGGACTTCAGAGCTGAGACCAGAGAATCACAGCTGATCTCTGATAAACTGCAGCTTCTCAATCTGAATAAAGAATCAAAGACGAGGATAAAAGCATTAATAATCAGTCCTATTTGTCCTGATCACTGATGTTTAGCCTCATATTAAGTCCTGTGTTTTCCTGCTGCTGATTCTCTCCTGTTTCTATTCACTCCTCATTTTAATCAGATTTTTCAGTTTTAAACCATAATTGACACTTTCCCCAACTTACCTTCAGACTTTAAACAGTTTAATATAATTATTGTAGTCCTGAAGGTGATTTGATATGACATGATAAACCTGCTACAGTTCACAACACATTAAGCGCACACAGAACTAAAACATGGAGTCTGACCTCAGAGTCTCCAGTCGACAGTGACGATTCTCCAGAAAACCACACAGATGCTTCACTCCTGAATCATGTATGTTGTTCTGACTCAGGTTCATTTCTGTCAGATGTGACGGGTTGGACTTCAGAGCTGAGGCCAGAGAATCACAGCTGATCTCTGACAACCTGCAGTGTATCAATCTGAATGAAGAATCAAGGATAAACAGTAGAAAACAAAGAAACAGTTAAAACCATTCAATGTCTCTTTGTGGCACCAAGATTTCTTTCACAGATTTTTTTTAATTCTGAACTCTTTATTATGACTTACATATATAACTATTTTGACATGAAGACATCAAAGTGTCAGGTGCATGGTGTGTAGGACCCAAAAGCACAGCGACAATGACAAGGTTTAGTTTAGCAATCTTTAATGCTTACAGCAGTAGTCAGACAGGCGGAGGCGGGTACTATGTTGTGAGAGCAATAGTACAGGCAGGGGTCAGGCAGTCAGCAAATACTTGACCAGACAATGGTCAAGAATCCAGCAAGGCAGAGTTCGAGTACAAAATCGAGGAGCAGGCAAGGCAGGATCCAGAACAAAAAACAAAGCAGCAAAAACAAGGCACATAATCAAGGTAAACACAGAACATGACCGGAGCCAAGCAATGAGAACCAAACACAAGGCAAAATGAGTTCAAAGCAAGGTCCATAATCCTGATCATATTGGCACCATTTGTGCCCAAGGAGTACTGTGACCACACAGGGCTTCTGAACAAAACCCGGACAGAGGACCCCAGGGGCCTGGAGACAGAAGGGTTGAGGCGGCTGGAGTCAGCGCCACCAGAAGGTGACGGAGACGAGGGCACCAGCCCAGCTGGAGGATCCAGAGCAGCCAGGGAAAGTCACTTGGGCCACCAGAAGCCCAACTGAAGAGAAAGTCTCGAAACCAGAGAGCTGACCCGGGTTGGGACCGAACAGCGTACAGGAACACAAGGGGAGATCTCTGCAGGTGCAGGACTCCAAGGAAAGAGTTGACCGGCCAAGGCACTGCCAACAGGAACCACGGGGTGGACATCGGGAGACACCAAAGCAGAACGTGGAACTGGAACAGATTGCAATGTTGTGGCTGATGCAGGCTGAAACGTTGAAGCGGAAGTCTGAGGGCCAGGAACAGGTACTGGCTTTGAAGCAGTGACTTGAACTTCAGAGACAGCAGTAGGGTCTGACTCACTCAAGGTTTAATCTCGTGAGTATTTCAGAAAGTCGTAATTCCTCACTTAAGTCCTTTGACATAAGTCCATCATTTCCATGCTGGTCTGTAGTTGAGGTAGCTACGCTCAGCAGCTTCGTCGACAGGACCAATGCTGGCCGCAGACAATTACTGTAGGCGACTTCGGACTAAAATCGGCTGCGTCAGCAGAACGGAGGACAGGTTGACAGTGGCAGAGGCAGAGCTCCGCTTACATCTTCTGGGGCGCCGTCATTCGGAGGACGATTCCTCCTCTCCGAGGACCGCCATGAAGGACGAGACAGGGTCAGGGAATAAATCAGGATGAACTGGGCTTAAATGTGCTTTCAGCTCTTCCCAAATCCTGCATTCCTCGCCAGGGACGAGCATGGGATCTGGTGAGGCAGGCAGGAAACAACAGGGAGCGGAGTCCATCAAAATTGAGAGTTGTTCACCTCATCTACTGCATACAGCCAAACTACAAGGCTGGGCGCCTCCATGACGTCTCTGAGGGAATCCCCAAGGCGCACCATGAAGTGTACAATAGTACAGGCAGGGGTCAGGCAATCAGTACATACTTCCAGGCAATAGTCAAGAACCCAGCAAGGCAGAGTTTAAGTACAAAATCGGGGAGCAAGCAAGGCAGGGTCAAGGCAAGAACACGGTTCGTTACACAGGTTACGCTTACTGGGTTGGAGTGCTGAAAAGTCAGCTTGGAGAAACAAAAAAAAACAGCATAGCAAGAACTGAGGCTTGAATACAGAACTTAATGATACACTGAAAACAGCCAGAGTGATCACATGACAGCAATGAAAAAACAGGAACTAAACAGGAAGTTGTCAAAATAAAACAGGAAACAATACAAAAACAAGGCAGTGATGCTGTATTCATGACACAAAGAAAGTTCAGTGGTCACTGAACCCAGTCAGATGGATGTTCTCTCCTCTGGTCCTACATGGAACTTAGAACCTTCTGTAGCAACATGTCCACAGCCTCATATTGCTCATCATGCTTCTGTTGTCACAAACAGACGATGGAGGAAGGACCCAAATACACAGCGTTGGCTTGGTTAAGATCAGAAGTTTAATAAGCAAGGTCAGGCCGGCAGAGGTCATACACGTTGTGGCAGCAAACAGGATCTGACAAGGAGTAGGCAGAGGCGAGGTCAAAGTACAGGCGAAGGTCAACTTACGGCACAGGACTGTCATAGATTAGGCAAGAGACAGAGTCGGTGACAAAGCAAGGACGATAGGCAAGAGTACAAAGAATGCTGGAATGCTAGTCAGGAACAACGTAGACAATCTGACGGGGGACTATGTCAAGAGGTGGTGCTTAAATACTTGGTGACTGATTACTGATGGGATGCAGGTGAGGGTGACAATAACCGGAAGTAACGCTGGGTTAACTGGATATGGAACTGAACAGGAAGTAGTAACAAAATAAAACCGGACATGAACAAAAACGTAACTAAGAAACATAAATTATGACACCTGTTTCCTGCTTGTGTCTCTACAAAGTGACATCATTGACAGGAAGCATCACACACAGGTTGAAGTGTTGTCTGTTGATGGAGACGAATCAGACGCCACTAAAGATCCTTCAAACATGTGACGACATGATTTACTCTGAGTCTCTGCTGCTGTGTCACATTTAAAGAAAAAAACATCATAAACTTCTGTTCATGACCTTCGTAGACTTTATAGCGTCACAACAAACTGTCAATCATTCCTGCAGGTTTCTGACACATATGAGTCTGTTTTCATTCTAGATTCAAGTGGAGACCTTCGAAGTGACGAGCTGAAAAACATGAAACAGGAAAAACACTGACCTCAGAGTCTCCAGTCGACAGTGAGGACTCTTCAGTCCAGCACACAGAACCTCCACTAATGAGTCCTGTAGCTTGTTGTTACTCAGGTCCAGATGTATCAAATGTGACGGGTTGGACTTCAAAGCTGAGGCCACAACTTCACACTGAGTCTTTGACAGGTAACACTTAACAAATCTGTAACAACATTACAGGTAAAATCTAATACAGTGTGAAACAAACTGACTTTATAAATGTTGATGCTGAAGCAGTTGTAGCTCAGTTGGTCTCATCCATCACAAAGTGTGTAGTGGAAACCTTCTCTTGTCCAAATGTCAAAAAGATCAATGATGAAGAGCAGATAGTTTGGGCAGGAGAGTCACTGTCAAATCACTGTGATGTCAACATGACCAGTTGTGGTGACAGGAAGCTGTGATGCGTGTTTAATGTCTTCTTCTACTTCTTCTGATGCCATCAGGTGTTTCTACAGTGAATCATCAGCCTCCACCTGTCTCCACTACAGTCACACCAGCCAACCTCATGTCCTCTGTTACCACATTCATCCATCTCCTCCTTGGTCGTCCTCTTGCCCTCTTGCCTGGCAGCTCCATCTCCAACATTCTTCTACCAATATATTCACTCTCCCTCCTCTGCACATGTCCAACCCATCTCAGTCTGGCCTCTCTGACTTTGTTGCTAACACAGGCATCATGAGTCGTCCCTCTGATGAGCTCCTTCCTGATTCTGTCCAACCTCAGAAACTTCATCTGCTGCCTCTGCTGCCTCCATTTCTTCCGTCTCTAACCCATTAAGCAGAGCTGTTCTCACCACTGTCTTGTAAACCTTTCCTTTGAGTCTTGCTAACACTCTTCTGTCTCACAACACTTCTGACACTTTCCTCCACCCACCCCAACCTACCTGCACTCGCTTCTTAACCTCTTTTCAACACTCGCCATCACACTGAACTATTGAGCCCAAGTACTTAAACTCCTTCACCTTCTTCACCTCAGCCCCCTGTAGCCTCACTGTTTTACATTGACCCCTCTCATTTGAACGCGTTCTGTCTTCCTACGAGTGACTTTCATGCCTCTTCTTTCCAGAGCAAACCTCCACCTCTCCAGCTGTTCCTCCCCCTGCTCTCTACTCTCATTGCAGATCACAATGTCATCTGTGTTCTTTTTTAACACTAAGGCTTCAGCTTCATGTTGCTGTAGAATATTGTTGATCACATTAACATTGTACTTACTGAAACTTTCTGCAGTTCCTAACAACTGGGATTAGTCTCCATCGTCCCTCATTTGATGTGTTGTACTGGTTCAGGTCCAACTCATCCAGAACCTCCTCTGACATCTGCAGCATGTAGGCCAGAGCTGAGCACTGGATCTCAGAGAGTTCCTTCTCTGATCTGTTCTCTGACTTCAGGAACTCTTGGATCTGTTGATGGACTGAGTGGTCGTTCATCTCCATCAGACAGTGGAAGATGTTGATGCTTCTGTCTGGAGAGATTCTATCACTTGTCATCTCCTTCAGGTTGTTGATGATTCTCTGGTTGGTTTCTGGACTGTTCTCTGTGTGACCCAGCAAACCTCCTAAGATTCTCTGGTTGGACTCCAGACAGAGGCCATGAAGGAAGCGAACAAACAGGTCCAGGTGGCCACTTGGACTCTGGAGGGATTTCTTCATGGCTCCCCTCAGAAACAGACTCAGATGTGATAAACAGTAATATTTAAGGAATTTCTTCACTTCCTCCATCTTCCCATTGGTGTAACAGTGCATCATGTGAACAGCAGCCAGAAACTCTTGAACGCTCAGATGAACAAAGCAGTAGACTGTTTTCTGGAAGATCACACTCTCTCTCCTGAAGATCTCAGTACAGACTCCTGAGTGAACCAAGGCCTCTGTGACGTCTAGACCACACTGCTCCAGGTCTTCTTGGTAGAACATGACGGTTCCTTTCTTCAGATGCTTAAACGCCAGCTTCCCCAGCTTCAGGAGAACTTCCCTGTCAGCCTCCGTCAGCTCCTGTGGACTGGTCTCATGTCCCTCATGGTACTTGTTCCTCTTCCTCTTGGTCAGGACCAGCAGGAAGTGTGAGTACAGGTCCGTCAGGGTCTTGGGCAGCTCTCCTCTCTGCTCTGTAGTCAACATGTGCTCCAGAACCGTAGCAGTGATCCAGCAGAACACTGGGATCTGACACATGATGTGGAGGCTCCTGGACGTCTTGACGTGTGAGATGATTCTGCTGGACAGCTGCTCGTTGCTGGATCTCCTCCTGAAGTACTCGTCCTTCTGGGCGTCGGTGAAGCCTCGTACTTCTGTGACCCTGTCCACACACGTAGGAGGGATCTGATGGGCCGCTGTGGGTCGGGAAGTGATCCAGACCAGAGCCGAGGGAAGCAGGTTCCCCTGGATGAGGTTGGTCAGCAGCACCTTGACCGATGACTTGTGTGTGACGTCAGACACCAGCTCCCTGTGGCTGAAGTCCAGTGAGAGTCTGCTTTCATCCAGGCCGTCAAAGATGAACAGAAGCTTCAGGACAGCGAGCTGCTCTGCTGGGACCTTCTGGAGCGTTGGATGGAAAACATGAAGCAGCGTGAGAAGACTGTGCTGCTCATCTCTGATCAGGTTCAGCTCCCTGAACGACAGCAGAACCAGCACACTGACGTCTGGGTTCTCCCGTCCCTCGGCCCAGTCCAGAGTGAACTTCTGAACCGAGAAGGTTTTTCCAACGCCAGCGACGCCGTTGGTCAGAACCAGTCTGATGGGTCCGTGTGGGTCAGAGGAGGCTTTAAAGATGTCATGGACCCTGATGGGAGCCTCATGCAGGGTCTTCTTCCTGGAAGCTGTCTCCAGCTGCCTCACCTCATGTTGGGTGTTCACCTCTTCACTCTGTCCCTCTGTGATGTAGAGCTCAGTGTAGATGCTGGTGAGGAGGACTCCACTTCCTGTTTGACCTCCCTCAGTCACACGTTCACATCTTTTCCTCAGACTGAGCTTATTTTCATCTAAAGCCTCCTGCAGAGCAACATCTGCTTAAGGAAGATGAAACAACAGTGACTGAAGTACAAGACCTACTTGTTCTTTTTATGATTCCCAAAGAAATCAGTGATTTTTAAAATGTGAGAAAAAAAACAGAACAAACTGTGAATGCATCTTAGTCTAAGTTCTTGTTGAAAAATGACATCAGACACGTCTTACTTTGGATGGTTCTGGTCTGATCCGTCTGCAGCCCAACCTTGGTTCTAGGTCGTTCCCCACAGTGGGGACAGGAAGATTCTCCTGTTGGTCCAGACTGGTCCCAGTATGAGGTGATGCACTGCCTGCAGAACCAGTGTCCACAGCTGATACTGACTGGATCCTTCAGAACCTCCTGACACACATCACAGCAGGACGGCTGCTCCTCCACAGGAACACGACTCCTTTTCTTCTCTCTGTCAAAACATTAGTTCAGAACCAAACTAATGAGTCCAACACTGCAGAAGCTCAGATGGTCCAGAGACCAGGAAACGTGACCTACTGCTCTGTCTGAACTCAGCATCAGTCTGGTTCCTCTGGCCTTAACTCTGAGCTGAGCTGCTGTTCCTGTCTCACTTTAACTACTGCTGCAGCATTTCTCTGTGTGTCATCAGTCAGTGTTCATCTTAATGATCATGTCTACACACATGAAGTTCCATCCAGAAGAACATGAACATCCTGGACAATTAGTCAGATTCATATAGAAATTCATACAGTCAATTTATAAAGCCAGAGATGAAGCTACAAGATACAGAAAATAATCTAACAAATTCATATTAGTGACTATGGATCAGTTCTTACTTTGTATCTGAGGCTCCAGGTTCAGTACTTAAATCTGGAGGCTTCTCTTTGGAGCAGTCACTTCTCATAGACACACAGCTGGATGGTGGAGACTCTGCTCCGTCCTCTTCGTCCACACAAACACTCATCTTCTAGAAAACCCAAAGGTCCAGAGTTAAGTACCTGCTGTGACTATTATTAGACGAAAGTGAATCTGAGTCCAAAGTCTCACACCACTGACTTTTGCGCCTTTGATTAAAAGCAGCCTGATGAGTCTGAAGTCACTGGGTTGAAACAGTGACTCATGTTGAACACTTTGCTTCTCTAAAGTTTTCTATCATGTGACAAACAGTATCAGACAGTGAAGGTCTTTAAAGACAGCCACTGTTCTCACAGGCTGTTTTGGCTGCTCAGAGTCTGACGTCACAGGAGTCAATGAGGCTAAAACAGGAGCCATCGCTGGTTCAGCGGCTTTGACACTCAAAATCTGGAACCAGCTCCCTCTTCAGGTTCGAGAAGCTGACACACTCTCCACCTTTAAGATCAGGCTTAAAACCCCCCTTTTTGATAAAGCTTATAGTTAGAGATGGTTCAGCTCACTGGCAATGATTGTTAGTCACAGGAACCATCTCTTAGTTAAGCTGCAATAGACATAGACTGCTGGGAGATATAAACCATACACTGAGCTCCTCTGTTTCCTTCTACCTCTTCTGTCCAATAACCTCCCATCATTGTTCCATGTTTAACTAACCTTGTCTCTTTCTGTCCAGTACCTGCCCCCCCCCCCCCCCTTGTCCTCACCTACAGGCATTGGACTACTACATAGAGCTACTGTATGTGTCTGTGATCAGCAGCTGCGGATCCAACCATCCTGCCTGTGCTCTGTTGTTGTTTGTTGTTGCAGTTGTCCGCCCACATCCAGTCTGGTTCTGCTGGAGGTTTCTTCCTGGTAAGAGAGGGAGTTTTCCTCTCTACTGTTGTTGTCAAATTGTTATTAAAGGCTTGCTGTTTGTGGGATCTGTTGGGTTTGGTTTTGTAAGGTCTTAAACCTTACCTTGTAAAGTGCCTTGAGATAAGCTCTTTGTGATTTGGCGCTATATAAATAAAATTGAATTGAATTGAACTAAGTAACAGCAGTTAGAAACTATCTTCACTACAGTAGACGTTTATCTGATGATGTAGTTGTACTTTTGCTTCTAAATGTAATATACTGTAGAATGTTGTTTACTTTAAACAGCTACTTATTTTATTAAATCAAAAAGGAGAAAGAAGGAATAATTAGCTTCTTGTTGCAGACTTGGTAAAAATGAAAACAATCACCTGTACATCATTATATTCACCTACTGTGTGTTTAATACTAATACTAATTAATACTAATTTACCTTTAACATGAGTAAAGTACTGGATAAATAATGGTAAACGTAGCAACGGTGAAAGTGAAAAGTGTTGTTATCTCAGCTGCTTTGTTAATATGTACTCTATGTAGAGATGAACCTTGTATCTGAACAATAAAAAATTATCTGATCTGAAATCATTTTGTCAGCAGAGATTTTTTTTCTTCCTTTTGATGAACAGGTGAAGTGTGTTTAGGGAGAGAAGGATAGAGACAGTACAACCAGCAGCTAAAACTAAATAAATCCATAAAGTAACATAACAATATAGAATTAAACATAAGTAAATAAAGGCACATATCAGAGTAAAAATAAACCATTATTAAGTAATAAACTAGAATAATGTTGTTAATAGTAATAATGTTAGAGAAAGTGCACGTTTTAATACATAAAAACACCTATTCTAAAGTTTTTACACATAATAAAATACTACTTACATATATTAAACAAAGTTTGCTTGCTTAACGCAATTGCTAATCCGCCACCCAGTGGACGCAGTTGGAGCAGCGCTTTTTTATTGCAGATGATTTTTATACTTTAAATTCATCTAGCGGGCCGGATAAAACCCATTGGCGGCCCGTATGTGTAACAACCCTGGTTTATACTGTAGTTTATTAATGAAAGACAATAAATACAACATGTTAACAATAAGTGCCAATAAGATAAAGAAGAAACCACAACTAAAGATCCTAAAGACAGTGAATTAAACGAACAAAGCAAACTTACAGTTGTTTCACAGAGAATAGAAGCAGACCTTTTTCTCCACACCAGACAACTGGTAAACAGGTTATTTATCCTCTCACTTCACCTCACTTTAATTCAAGTGGAGGACACATGACTGAGTCTCCTCCGTTGAGATAAGTTTTTTATTACTGTACTTTGTCCTGGGTGTGAACATTACTGTCCTGAAGTGGTCCAGTGATTTAAACTATGACTTTAGTTTCATTTTTGCTGCAGTGGCAGCGGGATCTAAATAAATAATAAAGGTATTAATTTAATTTTTTTGCTTTTTTTTTGATAAGCGAAGTTTGTTAAAACCAAACATGTCTCCAAAGAGAGAATGCAGAGGTTTAACATTTTAGGTTTTATTTTTACTGACAAAATATAGTAGCAATTAATATCAGACTTATATTCAGTCCATTCAGTACATTCTCTTTTAGCTACTTCCGTATCTACAACACGAGCAATGATAAACTGCGTCAGATTACACGGTGTAAACCTGTAAAAACTATTTAGATCGTGTACAGACGACAAACATTGTCAAGGCATCGACGAGGACAGATAACAGCCTTCTTCCTTCTTCCTGCTTTAAACATCTGCCGTAACTAAGAGCAACCAGTCCGGCATTCTGTCATTCGGAAGTCTGTTCATCTGGAAACGCGTTTATCCTTGCTACCATGTTAACCTTGTGCTGCTTTTAGGGTACATACTGTAACAAACATGGTATATGCGAGCACAAATAAAAAATAATAATCCTTTGAAGAAAAAATGTGATTATGATCAGTGTCACACAATCATCCAATGTCTTAATATTTTAATATGGATTTCAAATGTACTTGTCACTGTATTGTTTTAACGAATACTTCATTCGTATGTACAGTATCAACGAGAGAGGCCAGTGAAAAAGCGTTACACGCACGTTTCATATTTCAACCACTAGATAGTGGTAAAGACGTTTAGAAATGTGTGAAACAGTTTTAAATAAAAAGAACAAAATATACAGTTTATACATATAGAGAGTTATTTGCCTAGATTATGATATGTTTTCATATATTTTGTAAACTTTCTTCAGGGCAATATTTTGTGTAAACCTGTTCAATATTTATATAATATGCAAAAATCATTCCCATGACCCTGTACACTACTCACTCCACTCATCTTGTGCAGTGTTGTACTGTGCCAAGTTGTGGGAAGTTGAGATAGGCTCCAGCATGTCCAGGTTGTGCAGACATGAATAAAGGCCTGTTGTGGAGCAAAATAGAATAGTTTGCCTAAAACGATGTAATAACATTTGCTGTAGTACTCAGAGAACGTGATTGTGGTACTGTAAGCTATGAACAGCTGAGAGTAGTGGTGGGCGATACTGCAAGCGATCAAATACCAGGTAAGTTTAAGTTTGTTTTAAATTGTATTATTACTTTAATAAAACCCAGACAAAGTTCAACAATAAAGAACTTTATTAACATAAAATAAGTTTTTGGTGAATAACAAAAAACAGACTTTTTGTCTTCCAAAGTGCACAAAATTATCTTTCGAAAATACTAAAACATCTTTTGTAGAACACACCTAAATAAAAAAGTCGACAAAGCAATGACTTCAAAACAAATTTCCTTTTTTTTCAAGTATGATGCAAAAACAAAATTTAAAAAAAATGTCTTTGCAGGGTGGTGCGGTGGGTGGCACCATTGCCTCACAGCAAGAAGGTTCTGGGTTTGATTCCCGGCGGCCCTGGTTCCTTTCTGTACTCCCCGTGTTTGCGTGGGTTCTCTCCGGGTTCTCCAGCTTGACGTGCATTAGGTTCATTGGCTTCTCTCCATTGCCCTAGTGTGATTGTGAGTGTGAATGGTTGTCTGTCTGTGTGTTGCCCTGCCATTGACTGGCGACGTGTCCAGGGTTTACCCCGCCTCTCGCCCATAGCTGGATAGGCTCCAGCACCCCTGCAACCCCGCATATGGGATTCAGTGGTTTGGAAAATGGATGAATGGAAAATGTCTTTCCTAATTACACATATTTTCTGGCATTTAAGGTAATTTAAACAAACAGTTTGTAATAAAAAAAACAAAAACAAAAAAAAAATAAAACTACAAGAAATTAAACATATAAACACTCAATACAATATACACTCTTAAAGCCTTTAGAATAAGCCTACAGAATAGTTTAAGTAGACTCCCCATGGGGGCAGAACAGTGATGTTGATGAGAGGTTTTTGTTTAGAAACAGTATCATATTACTGTCACTGTTTGTCAAGTTTCCTGTTTTACTTTGAAGGACTTCCTGCTCCGCTCATACCACATTTGTCATCACCAGTCCTCATCACGCACGCCTGCCTGTAATCAGTAATCACTCTCCAGCATATAAGCTCTAGTTCTCACACTAGCTAGTTGCCAGATTGTCCCGTGTACTCACCACTTTCCAGCATAGCCTTGTTTGCTCACCTATGACATTGATCCTGTTCTTGGTCCTCGCTGTTCGTGATTCCTCTCTGCTCCGTGTCTGTGCCTGCCTGCTCCCTTTTTGTACTGTCGCTGAGCCTTCTCGTGTATGACCCTGCCTGACTTGACCGTGATTGTATCAATAAAGCCTGCCCCCATTAATACTACGACCTTGTCTGAAGCTGTGCATGTGGGTCCGACATCTCCGTGGTTCAGACGATTACATTTTTTGCTTTAATTGAACATCGCTTGTGACTTTTCAACTGCTCCTCTTTGAAAAATTCCTCTCAGCTGACACTGCTGTTGTAACAACACTCAGGTGTTCTTTGGCAAGTCTGCTGAGTGTCACAAACAGCAAGGTAAGGGACCCAAATGCACAGCTCGGACAAGGCTCGAGTTTGGTAGATTTAATTAAGATCGTGGTCAGGTAGGCCATGGTCGATTCACAGGATAGACCCAGGCAGCCGTACAGGCAGCGATTACACAAACGTGCACTCAGGAAATCACTTGGTAGCAAAACAAGGAACTGGACACTAGGCTGAGGCGTGGTCAGGCTGAAAACAGAGATCATACATGAGTGACACTTACTGAATGAGTGCTGGAACACTGGCATGAAAACCAAGACAATCTGACAGAAACCTGAGGTGACTACTGGAGAATAAATACTCTGACTGATCATAGCTGATGAATCATGTGACTGGATAAGTAAAACAAGAACTAAGACAGACAGGATAACAAAACAGGAAATACCAAAATAAAACCGGAACTAGCACAAAATAAAACAAGAGATGTTCCACGTTATGACACTGGAGAGAGGGGCATGTAGGTGAATTGTTTTTCCACCATAGTGGACCCTGCTCCAGAGGAATTAGCTTCTCTTCTGTGTATCTGCGCAATTAGTACACGTGTGCCAGTTGTTCATTGTTGAAGAGATGCAAGGATTTGAGAATCAAAATCTGTCCATTTCCCAGCTTTTGCTTCAGATGGGCATGCAGCAGCCCCTGTAGATGACTATGAGGTGCTTGGATGAGCTGCTGCAGAACTGGAGCTCAATCTAGATGTAGAAGGTGCTGAAGTCTTTTCAGTGACAAGTCAAGCTTTTACAGGCTCAAAATTTGAAAAGTCACAGAATGCCAGATTTTTAAATCTATTATGTAGGTAGGTGCTGATAGTAAGACCATAAAATGTTTCTACAGCCCTGAAACGACAGCTCAGCAGCTAGCTTGCTACCTGCCGTTCAGTGGAAGCAGTGCTTTTGGGAAGCATGGACACCAGGGGAATCACCTTAGAGACTGAAACATGTTTTTCAGTAGATATGTTTCTGGTTGCTTCCTCAAACGGTCTCAGTGCATGAGTGGAGAAACGGATTACACAACATTCTTCCTCACTTAAGCAAGGTGAGCTCTATCCAAGGGGACTGTGGTAACTGTATGCCTTTGCTTGAACAGCCTCTCCCACATACAGTATAGAACGCAGAGTTCCACCTTGTCTCAACTGCTTGAATAAGCTTTTGTTCAGATGAGCTCTGCTCCTTTTGAACATCTTTAAGCGTGTCTACAGCTTTGGTGCTATGGTGAAAGAAAGCAACAATGGCCTTGTTTTTCTGTTGAATCTCAAGCAACTCAGGTTGAGACTTGAAAGAATCTTTTACCACCAAAGTTAAAGTGTGTGCACGGTGCATGGATAGTGTGCCCATCCTGCTTTGCACACAGCAGCAACCATGTGGGCACCATTGTCTGTTATTACTGCCAGAGCCCCATTCCTCTGCAATTCTGGTACAGTTTAAGTGCAGTGTGTCCTCCAGAAACAGAGCATGTTTTTACCACGTATGCCAGAATTTACCATGTTTCATCTACGATGTAGCGTGAGACAGTTAAATGTGCCTCTGTGGCTCTTGATGTCCTCATGTCAGATGTAGGCACAACATTTTCTACACCACGTGTTCTCTGTTTTTGTCCTGATCCCTGTACCTTGATCTTGCTGCCCTGTGTTTTTGCCCCCTGCCTGTTCCTGACCTCCTTTTGCCTGAGCCTTTTCTGTGCCGTTTTGCTGCCTGTGACACAGGCATTGAGCCATTGTTTGTTTACTCGCCGTTTTCAGCCTTCCAGCAGTTTCTATTAACTCTTTGGTTTTTGACTCATTGTGTGGGTTTGGGTCCTACCTTCCTGCATTGCTGCCGCCTTGTGACAATAGCCAAGTACCTCAAGAATCACAGTTGCTGTGCTGTATATCAGCTGATTGGTCTCAGTGACAGTCAAAGCTGGTATTGTTTGTAGCGCTGCATTCACAAGAACAGAAAGTACTTCAGAAGGTACTTCACTTATTCTTGGTTATTGGCATGAGGGGTTCAGGTATCTTAGCACCTGGCTCTGTTATTATTGGGGCTTGGAAGCCAATCTGTGTGTGTGTGTGTGGGGGGGGGGCTGATGATTATGTTTCGCATTTAGTATCTACTGTACCTGGATATTCTCTGGAAAACTGAAAAGTCTCTGTTTATGAGCGTTGCCTCTGGGAAACTGAAGAGTTGGGGGTTTTCTCCCCTCACCATTTATAAAGTTCTTCATTTTCTTTGGCATGATTTTTCATATGCTTAAATAAATTGGTGGTGTTGTAGTTAACAGCCTTTTTGCAGACTGTACAGGTTGCCGTTGTTTCATTTTTGGCTTGAAAATATAACCACACTCTTTCTTTCCTCCATCCTTTTTTGCGTCTGTGTCCTGCTTGTTTGCCCGAGTCACTGAGTCAGGTGAGATCTCAAAGCAGAAGGGAGGGGTGAGAGAGAGGGGAGGGGTGTTGGTTCGCTCTGGCATACAGGTGCAGGCACACTACCTACACACAGAGGACGCAGAGAGAGAACAGCTGAGACCACTTCAAAAGCCGGCGTTGGATGCTGAGTCTGTGCTTTGAACCATGACCGAGGCAGAGTTATACACTTTGTACAAAGGCGTGTATGTGCCGACACTGGTCCATTCTCCAGACAGCCTCAAATACTATGAGGAGTTTACCTTTCGTCCAGATGATGTTCTCATCGTGACTTATCCCAAGTCTGGTAAGTGAGTGTCTTACTTTTATTACTGCTGTGGTGGACGTTCTGAGCTTATGATACACATTAAACAATAGCATGCCTTATATTGTGTACAGTATGAGTTGGGACAAAGTCTTAACAGCTCGTTATGACTCAAACAATAATTCAACTTTGGCTTCTAAAATTCCCCAAAAAATTTTGAAGTCCGAAACGAAGCCATGATGAGCCTTTCTGAATCTGGATAACTGTCTGATAGCTGCTGAACTGCTCAGAGTTACCATCCTTTTCAGATCCGGGTTGATGTGAGTGATGACTTTGTCCACGTGTAAAAACCAAAACAAATGTTAAAACTTTTACAAATATTAAACGAATGATAATAATAAGAATTCATCAACCTGTTTTGTTTCATCAAGGTACGACTTGGATGCAGGAGATCGTCCCTCTGATCGTCAGTGGAGGAGATCCAGCCTCTGTTGAGTCTCTGCCCAACTGGGACCGTGTTCCCTGGCTGGAACAGAACCAGGCCTGCACGCTCCATCTGGAGCAGAGGGCGTCTCCTCGTGTGTTTGTTACACACTTCCACTATAACATGATGCCAGCATCTTTCCTGGAAGCCAAGCCAAAGGTCAGTGATGTCATATACTGTACAGTGAAGTTCACTGTGGGAGTAAACGATCACAACGTGGTGGTGAGTGATGTGATGATGTGGCTTTGTCGTCGCTGCAGGTCATCTATGTCATGAGGAACCCCAAGGACGTGTTCACGTCCTCCTTTCACTATTATGGCATCACCTCCTTCCTGGTGAAACCAGGACCACAGAGAGAGTTCCTTTACAAGTTCCTTAACGGAGAAGGTTGGTTTTTATTATAAATTCTCTGTTAGAATATAACAGCTACTTAATAATGCTGTTATTGATAACATTTAATATAAACTCTGATGTTTTTTCATTGTAGTCATGTTTGGCTCATGGTTCGACCATGTGAAGGACTGGCTGAGTGCTGGCAGCAACGAGCGAATCATGTACATCAGCTATGAGGAGATGATCTTGGGGAGTTTTATTACCACTGATCAGCACAGTCTGCTAAAATCTCTTTGAAGCTTGTGATGAATTTCGCCTTTTTTTCTTTTTTCTGCAGGACCTGAAGGACTGCGTGAGCAGAATGGCTTTGTTTTTGGAGAAGCCTCTTGATGCTGAGGTGATAGAGAAGATAGCCGAACGATGCTTGTTCAAGAACATGAAGAAGAACAACATGTCTAACTATTCTATGGCTCCTCCTGAATTCATAGACCAGACGAAGTCTGGATTTCTCAGAAAAGGTGTGTATCTCTGATTAACCTAACCTCAGCCCTAGAATCATATTTTAACCCTCAAACTGGTCTTTAAACTCACACTGTATGCTATTACATCATCTTTATTCATAAAGTACCCACTGGTGCCAAACGTATTTGTTGTCATTGAGTCGTGACAGGTCTCTTTTTGTGTGTGGTGTTGCAGGAATAGCTGGAGACTGGAAAAACCAACTAACAGAGGCGGAGGCTGAGCACTTCGATGCTGTTTACAAAGACAAAATGAAGAACGTCGATTATAAATTTGTGTGGGATTAAAGTTTCTAACAAGACATTTCGAGTTGAAAAAAACAAACACTAAACACATGGAAACCAAAATGTGGCACATAACACCTAGACATTGTCGTTATTCTTAACTTTTATTACATGAGATTTAATATGTGCTTTGGAATGACAAAATAAATGATGATAACAAATGTATTCAACACAAAGATTCAGGGCAATTCAGTTTATTTACTGTATTTAGAGCCACATTCATTCATAAATAATTTTAATTTCAAATAAACCTTAAGTGAAGAGGAAAATCCATTAACTGAATGAAACTCATGAAAGAGGCTTAAGATCCACAAAGGAACAAATCAAAAACTACTTGTTCATAGACTTGAGATTTATGTACTAATAAAAGATTTTGCTTGTTTGAAAAATTAAATACTAATCTTTCAGCAGGGGCCTGCAACAGTAGATGTTTGAGTAAATACCCCAACACGGTGTATTGTTTAGGTTCAATGTTTAGGTTCCATGAAACCCATTTGGCCCCTCAAAGTAAAACTATTACTGCTATACAGTAAAATGTGTGCTGCTGAAGAACAGTCAAAAGGTCGCAGAGACCGACGAGATGAGTTCCTGTTCCTGTTATCTATTTATCACTACAACGCTACTAGCTTTGAGTTGGTTCTCTGTGTTATGCTTGTGCTTTACACTTCATAAACCACGTTTTGCTGATTAGAACTGAGGCTCTGAGCCAAAGCATCACCTGAGACTACGGCCTTTGAATATACACGCAATACACACACCTCCTCCTCAGCTGGTTAGAGAACTATGCAGCTAAAATCTCATTCAGATTATGTGTTTCAGCACACACATACGTAGACACGTAGCTTCCTGAAACCAAAAGGCTGATGCTCACACCTACTTCTTATCATGAAAGTTCAGCTGTGCAGAAAAAAGAGCAAGTATCAGAACATCTGCCTCGAACAATTCCTGACGGTAGCGTGACATGACGGCGCTGTTCTATTTCAAGGTGTTCCCGTCTGGTTCTGGATGACTGAGAATTTATAAGAAGTGCTTTAACCCATGGTCTTTTTAAAAGAAAAACTATTGTGTTGAGTGAAATTGACTTTTTCCTTTTCTTAATTTTAACTCTTTCCTTCTCTATAGCAATAGTCAGGGTTTTAATTATGCAGCGTTGCCCCAGGCATCGTCGATGGCCTCTAATTAGATTTGGTGGCACTAAAGTCGTTATGAAGGAGCACCTCAGAGTCACAATGCTCTGTTTGTAACAGCATCTTTACTTCTGATCTATTGTAATAAACTATAAATAGACCTCACACCTTGGCTGGGTGGTCTTTGTTGCATCCTTGACTCTTGTGATATTCTGAATACTACTATGCTCTATAGTACAGTGTGTGTGGTGTATTCAGTAACTGTGTGGATGAATGTAGCTGGATACAACTGTCTGACTCACGGCCCGACCTGTCGCTTTTCTCTCTCTATTGCTTCATTACATTATGTGTAATCATTAGGCTGAGGCTCATAGAGGGTTTCGTCTGCACTGACGAGCACGGCTCCTCTGGTAGTAGCAGGGGTGGAGCTAAACAAGTCTTGACTAAATCCTACACAGGGCTTTAGTCATTGCTTGAAGTAACTCTGCTTCTCCAGCAGGTGGGGCTCTAGTATCTCTGTTTTGTCCTACAGACTTTCTCAAACTGTCCTGAAGGTCTAAGCCCTGTGTCTCTGCCTCACTTGGATAAAGTGCGTTCTCACTCTGAAGGTAGAAGTGACCAACTCACATGAAGGTGGAGTCAGATGAGAAAAAGTGAATTTTCTAATGAGCTAAAAACACAGAACAGGGACATTTAAAGCCAAGCTGAGCTTATGAGTTTGGGAACTGGGCTTAAGGGCTAAAGTCTGAAAGTGAAGTTTGGCACAAATATTTAAACTCAGGTTTTAGTCTTGAATCCAAGGAAAGCTTGTGAAACTGCGATATCATGTTTCTATGACTCGTGCAGTTTTGCAATAATATGCAGTAGGCGAGCTAATTGAATGTCCTAATAGTAAATGTACTGCACTGACAAATTCCAGTTTTATATCAAGGTTAATGCACGTCGTATTATCTGTGTGCTGCGTCTGTGACATTTCATGATGCACTATGTGCTGCTGTAATATTGGTCTAAAATGAGAAAATGACCAAAATGCAGCCAATTAGTGCAAACCAGCAGCAGCGTCAGAGACTTTACTCACAGCCCACGTGAGCTCCGTGTGTGTGTGTGTGTGTGTGTGTGTGTGTGTGTGTGTGTGTGTGTGTGTGTGTGTGTGTGTGTGTGTGTGTGTGTGTGTGTGTGTGTGTGTGTGTGTGGTGGAGGGACACGCTACATTTTTATGTATCTGAGTCTCTTCCTGTTTGCAGCAGACTTCAATTACACACCCTGGGAGCCTCTTTTGAAAGTTGTAACCATTCAATTATTTAAAATTTTGAATCATAGCAAATTTGTCTCTGTGACAACAGAGACTAACAGACCTTTTTTAGCATGTTCATTAACGTGCACCTGAATAAATATACAGTTTAGATACGTTATGCCTTTAACATGTGATTTAGGATCACCGTTGCATAAAAACACATCTCACACTGACACTGGTGAAATGTTGAAATATGAAATTATATACTAGTATATATTGTAAGTTTTTTTCAACTCAACACCCAATAACCTTATCTCCTTCAAATCTTAACATATGATATCTTACCAACAAATGCTTCAATGTATTCATCAGCTTCTCTGTTTTATTGCAGCTGATCATTTCATTTTGTCTAGTGTGTCTTTTATAATCTAGCATTTTTGTGGTTATTGAGTTTTGAGTGTTTTTCTTGCGGTTTAAATCTCGTCACCTCTTATTTTTTTATTCATGCGCGTCTCACTCCTAACATATTACAGGTAAAGTTCTCAGGGAAACATGTTTGTGGAGGAAATCTCAACCTTACGAAGAGAAGGAGAGGAACTTAAGAGAAGCATTGTTCCCCTGTGAGTGGGTGGTTGACAAAGAGGAGGCCGGTTCAGACGCAGTTTGAAGAGGGGATGCACATACTTTATGTTTAGTGCCATTGTGTTTCTGCAATTCACACTTTCATCCTGCGTTGGCTGCGCTGTGATGCAACTGTGTCTGGGATTTATTGTACAATTTAGCTCAGTTCTCTGAACATGGCCTTCGCTATATCAGAATCCTTCTCGGAGTGTTTTAAAGAAAAGATGTTTTGTCTTGACCGCAATTAATGAAAGTGAGGACTTTAGGGAACATAGGAAGAACCAGCCTTGGCATTAAACTTCACAGCTTTCTACACATTTAAGCGATGGTACTTGCTGAGCTGTCCCTGAACGCCTCACACCAAAGCTACTGACGTTGTATCTCAGTTTTTGTGGGAAGCTGTCCCAAAATTGAGCATTCGAGGCCTAAAACGACAAAGTCAAACCTGAAATATCAAAAGCTTAAGTCCATATTTCTTTATTGGATTGAGGTTTTAGTTCCTTGTACTACTTTTCCCCATTGCTTTTAGCTGGTGGAGATGTCTGAGCTACGTTGCGTGTTGAGTTGAATGTCCGGAACTGAATAAAGAAGGACAAGGAGAAAGTGAAGAGGTAACAAGTGTTTGTGACTATGTGTGTGTGTGTGTGTGTGGGTGGCAGCATAAGCGTGGCGGGGCATGGTTTGGCACCAGATCACGCCAGATGGACTTGACGACATGAACCTCGAGGCAGCCGTCAACCTGCCAAGGCCCGGCCACGCTGGTGCGACGCCGACTTCCTGCCCTCCCAGCGGGCGTTCCCCTGGAAGACCCTGAGTCACGAGGGGCCGTCACCGCAGGTAGACGTGTTAGTCGCGCCGTTTGGCATGTTGGTTGTCTGGTCTGGCTGCTTTCTATCACACAAAATGCTTCTCTTCCAAATGTCCCTCGAAGGCGGGTTCACTAGTCAGCCTCTGTGCCCGGAGGAGTGAGGGGCAGCGAGAAGGACAAGCTACAGCCCACTTGCTGTTCATTTCAATCCTCCGAAGCAGCAGACTTGTGGTGGATTAGTAGTTTTGCATTCTCGCATTGGTGTGCTTGGCCCTTGCATCTCTGAGATAGCGGAGATGAAATCCCCAGCTTGCTGTAAATCAAGCTGGTTCCCAGAATTCATTGTCTAGTGCGGTGTTGTGTGTGTGCGTGTGAGAGCGTGTGTGAGTCTTTACGTGCCTATCTTTGGCACAAAGCTCCTCAGCGTTACCCAGCGGATAGTAGCGTAAGATCTTTCTATAGCTCCCATCCCTCCCTCCCCCGCCTCCCCCTCCACTCCCACCGTGTGCTGAAACACTCGCACTGCCCGAAAGCTGCTTTCTGTTAAAAGACTGACCTTCTTGCACAAACGGAGACGCACAGGCAGGCCGTGGAAGTGCGACTTTGCTGTCAAAGCACAATAGCACTGTTTTCCTAAATAATTATGTCGCCGGTTAAAAGCGTTTTAACAGCTTTTGCTTTACTGCCTCTCTGAAATTGCATCATATAGCAGCAACAACGGGCAACAACAGTGGTTTAACACAATCACGCCAAGACCAAGCCTTTTAAAGCATGGTCAAGCATTTTACTGCAGATTAGCTGCGTTTGGCCTCTGCTGGAGATGCTTGATGGAGGCTGGGGATCTGGTGAGGCATCATTCAGAAATGACAAACAACCTTTAGCCAGATTTATTTTATTTCAGACACCTACAGTTCTTATAAAAGCTACTATAGAAATGGGTTTTATTTCATTACACCGTAATGGTTCAAAAGGTCCAAACACAATATGAGCAGTAAACCCACTGCAGCGAATGTGAGCCTGACATGTAAGATGGAGGAATAAAACGGTTACTGCTATGAAACAAAGTCCTGCTGGAGAACAGCCAAAGGTCACAGAGCCCTGGTTCCACATTAATACGAGATAAATTCCTGTCCGTTATCTCGTTAGCTCTCAGGTGTCACTACAACACAGGGACTAGCTTACAGTAGATCTCCATGTGCTTTACACTCCACTAGCCACATTGTGCTAATTAGAACTGAGGCACTGAACTAAAGCGATACCTGACACTACTATGTATATCTATCTATCTATCGATCTATCGATCTGTCTATATGAAAGTATATAATTTCATTATGAAAGAGTATTTATGCAGAAAAACAAAAACAAGCATTTTTTTGTCACTGCCCAAATATAATTAGCCATTCTTGTAAATCTGGAGCGCAGGATGAATTATAGTTATTATATTGAATTAAAAGTCAAGATGGCCTTGAACCAGTGACATGGGATCATGTTGGCTTTCTCCAGTCAGCAGATTTCATTACTCTCATGTAAACAGGAAATCTGATTTTCAGTATCAAGGTAGGGGATTATAGAAACTTGATTTCCCCAGGTAGGTCTCTCTAAGAGACATCTAATTTCTCGAAACATGTAGACACGAGACCCAGGCTCCGGTCTGCTTTGCACAAGAGCGCATGTGCAGCAAAGAGGCTGCAGCTGCTCTCAGTAGATAGAGGCGGCTGGATGAAAGTGACATCATTGCACACAGCAATCATACCTCATTTATAAACCAAGACCTTCCAAAATTCAACCTAAACCATTGCAAGTTGTAATGCTTGTATGAGGACTGACGGACCATGCTCAAGGCCAGTGATCAACTCATAGTAAACAGCATTTTGTGCAATGGTTTGTGTTCATTGTAGCTTTTCATCGGTTACAATAATCTTGATTATGACAAATGCCTCAAGTTCTGCCTCAGATATTACTAGAAAGCATTAATAGGTTGAAAAGCTTTTGTCATTTTCACTGAGATTTGCTAAAATGTCTCTGGCTGCGTGACGCCACTGTTTGAGCTTTGACACATCTGCCTCCACAGCCCGCGAGGTACCGCTCTAACCAGCGTCGGACATGGGATAATTACAGCACATCCTGTGGGTCGGAGGACGCCCGAGCCCCCGGAAAAGGGAGGAAATCATGGGAAGTGCAGATCAAGGCAGGTGCATGCACGTAATGTGGTGGATGCCTTGTTACGGTAACGCGAGACGTCCCCAGAGATGTGCGGCTTAGCTCGTGTGTCCCGCTGTCATTGTGTGAGAGGAGAAAGGAGAGCGCGGACAATGAGGGGAACACAAAAGAGTGGAATAGCACGAGGAAGGTGACCGTGGAGCATGGATGATGTAATAGAAATCACCAGGTTGACACAGGCGGGGAATAAACTGGTGCTGGTGTTTTGACTTAAATCAATCAGCACTAATAACATTTTGGTCGTCAGACAGGAGACAAGCCTGTTTTCTGTAGTGCAAATGTGCCATTTTGGAGATAAAAGGTTTCCACCTGACAGTAATGATATTCATTCGTCATCCCTGAGGTGGAAATGTGGCACAGACTCGTAAAAAAAAAAAAAAAAAAAAAAAAGCTGAAGATGCCGAAGGTTTCTGCAAAACGTGCGACAGCAACTGTGAAAACTGGAGGGAAACAGAGAAAGGTGCGGAACGTGGTGCGCACGCATTCGAGACTGCTCAACATGAACACGGCGTCACATTAAGTAGCATGTTATGATGGAGGCGTCTAATGTGTCACAGAGGCACGAGCAGTGATTTACCTTCCGGGCGTCTCAGATTCCGCGTCACACTAAATAATGGAATCATATCAGTGAATGGGAGCGCCGAACGCCCCTCCCCCCTGGAATCGCTCTGCTCCGGGAGCCAATCACAGCTCTGTATCCTGTCGACGGCCCCGGGGAAGCCCCTCCTCCTCCTCTCTGTGCTCATATAGTCTATGGGCATCGGCATCACAACACACACTCACCATGCTGCTGGAGGCAAGGCAGCACTAAAACCACTCACCCATTGAGGAAGACTACAAATAGAGGGTGAGTGCTCAACTATGCTTCTGTCCTACGCTGAAGCCTCTTCTGACTGTTTGCTGAAATCTCCTCTACTTGTTGTTTTTTTTATTTATGTCTTGCCCTATTTTCTGTCCTCCCATCTCCCACTTTCTATTTTCAGCTCGCCGTCTCTTCCACATGCAGGCACATGCTGGCGCGTGTTGAGAGCAGCGAAAGCGTCAGCGGCGAGCCTCCCCTGCGCCGAGAGCCCCACGAGCAGCTTTAGAGAAACCCCCTGCAGCGTCACGAGCGCCAACAGCCGACGCTCGGAGGACCCGCCATGGGCTGCTCCTCAGGCCGCCAGCCGCCGGCCCCGGTCCTGCACCCGGACCTGGATTGTGGCAACAACGGCGACGCCGCCTCCATTCCCCAGGACTCTGAGAACCAGCACCAGGCGCTGAACGGGCTCGGAGAGGGGGGGGAGCGGGACGAAGGCGTTGGGAGGGATCAGTGTAAGATGCCAGAGTCCCTCCCGACTCTGGAGAGGCTGGCCCAGGCCACGGGGGGGACCGAGAAGTCCTGGTACCGCTGCGTGTTCCCGTTCGGCGTCATATCGCTGGTGATCGGCATGGCGGGCACGGGGGTGACGTTCACCTTCAACACGCTGTTCCAGACCAAATTAGTGTCCGTGGCGCTGCTCTGTGTCGGCGTGGTGATGCTGCTGGTGGCAGCTGTTTGCTGGAGGGCCCACCGACTGAGGAGGAGGAAGAAGAAGGAGGGCGGATTCTTCACGGCCGATCAGGGCACCTTGTGACGCAAAGTGGACTCAGTTCGGACTTTTTCAATGAGGTGTCGGGACGAGGAGATTGTCTCTCTCGCAGGTGGAGAGTAGATGAGATGAGTGGTGTAAAAAATGTAACAATTCCACCCAACCATCCTGAGCTGGTACAGAGTAACGCATGCATCACACTTAAAACGCCCCCTCTTCGAGGATTCACTTGGGGTTTTAGCGGAGAACAGAGCTCAGAGCTCATCATAGATGATGGCTCCAAGGTCAGCGTCAGTGCGTCAGGGACATGCTCGAATGTTAGGCACCTCAGGAATAGTTATTAAACACCCGCTGATCCTCCGCCTGCAGCTCGACGGGGACGCAGCCCCCCTAAAGAGGCGTGTCTGTGCTGGAAAGGAGGCGTCATCAGCGTACAGATGACCACAACCTGGCAACCCAGCCTGTGTAAACCTGAGTCTGACTTGCTAAATGCAATTTAGAATTTTCCTTTATTGCAAAACTACAGCTGAGTTCCCCCCCCCCCCCCCCCCCCCCCCCCCCACGTACGAACAGCTCTAGTGGTGGAGAGTCCGACGCGCACAAAGCCAAGTTGCTCAGAGTTAAAGGAGGCGGACAGGTTCTATACGCATGCAACCACCAGTTCCCGTTGACACCCCGCCTTCCGGCCACCAGGCTTTGAGGTCAATACCCGAGGTCCAACTGTGCCTGATCAGTAGAAAGTATTAGGCGTCGGGCGGAATCGACTGCATTTTCAGTGGCTGTAGATGAAAGCCTTTCCCTCCAGGACGCTTGATTCTTTTTCTAGACGACTTGTCCATCATGCAACAAGGAAATCCCATTAGAGGCATATCTCTCTAAACCCCCCACCTGAGTCTCCCGATTCCCACCAGTGGGCGTTTTGGTGGGAAACAACGAGGGGAATCAATTCCTCTCCGCTTTGTTTCCAGTTCACCACAAATAGTTCACAGCGATGTTTTAAGACTGAATATGAGACGTGGACATTAGGTTGACTCCTCCCTGGACCAGACTGTGTTTAACTAATTGTCCCTCACCCATTAATATAGGCTGTTCAATCGGTAGCTAATGTAACCTGCTGTTTTAATGCTGTTGTACTAAGTATTGTACTTGAACACCATACATGGGGTAAAAACAAACGACGTGGTTCTCCTAAACGGAGCAAAAGCTTTCACCTCCCTCCTAATTGTTGCCGTTAAATGTAGCAGTGAGTGTAGCCATGTTAAGTGTGTTAACGTGTGGTTCTTAGCAGCAGGTGGCGGCTTTGGAGGACGACCCAGCAGCTTCTTCTCAGCTGTAGCTACAGTCTGTTTTCATACTGGACCGGGGGTTTCCTGGGCCTCACACGGTCCTTTCTGTGTGAGGAGTTACTAAAGCGATCACGTTGGGCAGCAAAGTGACACAGTCCCTGGGCGTTAGCTTCCAGCATCCTCTCCAGCCTCACCGGGCGCTCCAGCCTTTCGTGTATCAAACATCGCCGTACCCAGATGTTTGGGTGCTCCTAGGCACGTTGCACATCTGGTTGATTTTGATGTGAAAAGAAGTAAATGCAGTTCATGTGAAGGACAAGAGTTCAGCTTTTTTATAAGTGTTAATATGCTATTGTTTCTTACGCCTTAATCATGGGAGAATCACAAGTAATTATGTGAATTAATTAACTCGTCATCTTGTGCGATGGCTCATGAAATATTGGTTTTTAGCTCTTCAAACCCCGTGGCACCCATGTTCTTCTCTAAGCAAATGATTGTCTTTCTATCAGGTACAATTATTAAGTCATTGCAAGTAACAGAAGTGAACTCTCAAATAAAACTGCACATGTGCTTTATAAATCATATGTATTATTAAAGCACTGTAACTACTGTGTCTAAGAGCGTAGCCACTTTTCAGATTGTACCTCCAGCAGCACATCCCTGTACAGAATGTACATGCTATTTATGTATCTTCACTTCGGAGCAGACAGACATGCAGCAGTCGCTTCACTGCTGGCTTTATTTCTGGATCTCCTGCTGTAACCAAGTGTGTGGCCGTGAGTGTAAATTCAAAATGGGACCAATCTACCACTGGAAACTGTCAGGTTCTATTAAAATGGAGCACACATTACCGTTGCCGGTGTTTACATTTCATATTGTATTTTCTTTGAAGCCCAGTGTGCGTAATGGTTAAGATCCTCATGGTTTTGGAGTGAAACTGTTAGGTGGTTTAGGTAGTTGTGGTCCACTTGCTTCTTCGGCATGGCCCAGCTTTTCTTGGAGTGCCTTTGACTTGCTGCATCAGTGTGTCTCTGTAAGGTGTGCATTCGTGCCGGTGCCACGAATAGAGTAGCCTGATGTGTCGAGTTTTAGTCTTCATGACTTTTGCATGAAAAGTCTAACTTTGATAAAGTTCTTTTAGTAAGATCGATTATATTTACTGTACTATGAAGTCTGTTCTTTGTTTCTTTACCTGTTTTACTGTAAGATACTGGATTAAATTCAAAACTTGATTTTGGTAACAAGCTCTTTGGTTTTATTTCTAAGAACAGCAACATTTTTTTGTCATTTTTAGGTTAAAACGAACTGATCCTTTGTTTGATATGATTGTCTAAACCAGACTTATCCTGCAAGGATAATGCAGGATTTATAAATACGACAGTAACCAGGCTGATGGTTACAATCTGCAGAATAAACAAGTGTCTGTTGGTGTTGAGCTACAGCTACTTTGCAAACTGATTCCACAAATTCTGGACAGTAGGAAGCTCGCTTTCATCTCGCACCACGTCTTAGGACCACGTCGGTTCAGGACCATCAGCTGCCATAGTAACGGCCCCGTACTCTGAGCAAGCAGGGTCTGCGGAAGCTTTTCTATTTATCTGGTGGGGGTGATGGAAATGGAAAGAAACGGAAACATATCTCAAAATGCTAACCGCCGATGCAATGTCCCCAAAATAGAATCCTGTTCTGTCAGCGAGAGCAACAGCAAATCGTTGGACACGCTCCTGATAGCCGTCTCTGCTCGCTTTGCACGCTGCCTCAGATCTTACTTTCAAACTCCAAGTCGATGGTCCTGTCTCTGGGTGTGTTATTGCTGATTAGGTCGTCAGCACCCCACCCGCCCTCCACACATATGGCTTCGTCATTTCTGCTCAGACTACGACACTGACGCAGCTCCAGAGCTGCCTTTTGGCATGAGCCGCACCGCAGGCACATGCTACAATTATTTTGACAAAGCAAAATTACCATAATCATAGAGATGAGACTCTTCAATACGGCTGCTGAGTGCTACCACATAAATCTCCTTTCTGCTGTCACTCAGGCGGACACGAATCATCTCGCGCTTTTATTGTCATTTCCCTGCCTCATCAGCATGTCCCACGTAATTTCTCATTAGTATGCTCCACTTATTAGTCAGGCCCATCATCCAAAACTCTCAGCGGCGGGAGCCTCTATTGATTTCCCGGCCGTGCATCCGTGCTCACTGCCATCTCAGCACCTTTGTCAACACAGCTGTTTTGATAAATATTCAAATGAGCGCCCGTCCTGAATGTGCCCACGCTCCCCCCCCCCTCCCCCTCGTCTCACCCACCCATCTATAAGGGATTGTGTCACTCTCCGTAATGCTTCCTCTCCCCCTGGACGGGGCTAAAAATAACCGGTGTTGAAAACAAAGGAGAAGGAGAGACAGCGAGGAGGGATGGACCGCTGGCTGGGAGACAGATGTGTACGAGCAAAAGTGGGGAGGCAGCCCAAAACGTGCGTCACGATCTACACCGGAGTTAATTGCCAATAGAATCTGAATCTTTCACTGGGCGTTTCTGCCAAATATAGAAAAACGAGCCAACTCTTTGCATTTTAAAGCTCAAGGCTTGTGTGTAGCACTACAAACATCTCATTAATATTTAGATATGAATAATGCATATTTTCATTATCTAGGGAGATTTTGTCTCATCATTCTGGTTTTCAGCCACATCGAAGCTGAACCTGCCCATGTACCAGGCAACTAAGTCAGAACAAGGATTAGTTCATGTTCCATGAGTGATGGTTATCAACCAAACAAGGCCTGCTAATCTAAGATGTTTTACAATGTTTGCTGACCTCTTGGCCCTTTGGTGGCTCTTGTGCTAATCAAAGACCAATCAAAACTCAGGGTGAAGCTTTGGTAAATGTGGTAGATGAGTTAAACTCACCTTTACATATCAGTCTCCTTGCTTCCACATGATGCATATTTTCCTCCCTCGCGGATTCCCACATTCTATTTCCTCAATTCAATATTTCTTGTGTGCCTGTATGAAGAAATAGGGTTAATTTCACTGCAGCTATCCTAATAAATGTGCAGATACTATAGTCCAGTGTTTTTGATCAACAGATCCTCTGCATTAATCATCATCAATCAAGCTTAAATTTGGAGGTCTAATGTACTCCTGGTTGTTATGGTTTCTCCATCTCTCAACAATCTCAGCTACAGTACTAGTATCAGGTTTTTCCTTTGAACTAACCTCTTCATATATTATATTTCAGCCTGACCCTCACCCAGCAGGGGGTCCCCTCAGTGAACCTATTGACAGGTGAGAATCACATTTAAATATCTGAGCATCTGAATATAAATAAAAACAGCTAATTTCCTTTTTTGTTTTCCATAAAACTATATCATGACTCACCCTAAATTGGGTACATCAGCAGCCCATCTAGCTCTTGTAATGAATACAGCATTATAGTAGGGCCTTCCATTACAGCTCAGTAACAGGAGGTAATGTTTCAGTAATAAGGTGATAATGGGTAATATTTCAGGAATGGAAATGAATAGTCTTCTTTGGTGCATTCTAAACTCTAGCAGTTATGATAAGACCCCACCCCTTACTGTATATATTTAAATAATTTATAGCTAATAAAATTTACCTCTTGAAATTGCACCAACGTGAGCATAATTAAAAATGGACAATTAAAAACATCACAGTTTATTTTGTGTGACTGTGTTATAATAGAAAGAGTGGCTTCACCTCTATGGACTCAGCAAGTACAAATGCATCCACACAACATCCTTGTTGGAAGTATATCAAACCAAGTTCATCATCGCTACGCATTTATTTGCAGATGACGGTCTGATTGCAACGTGTGCAGAAGAAAAAAAATCCTCATTACTGTGTATCTGGGATGGATTCAAAGGTCAGTGGATGTCATTATCCAGATAATGTGTCGAGACGCAGATCACATTAACACCAGTTAACAATGGAATCTGCACAGCTCAATCTCCTTCCTCTTTGAGCCTCACACCTTCACAATCCTCACTGTCTGCGTGTACTACTTCTTTACTTCCGGTTTTAGCCCGTGAACCTGATCAAAGACCATGTTCAGATGGTTTTATTGCTGTGTGCTGAGGCTGATCTGATCTGATCCATTTTGCCCCGTGTTACGCCGTGTCATCAGCAGACGCTTTCATGTCTGACTGAGGAATTAGTATCAGCTCCCACTGAAGCTAACCACATATTACTACAGGTACTGTGTCAAAGGGGTCACTTACTCCACATGAGGCCATTTTAATAGAGTGCAAAGATCCGGATCACAATGTAACCTACCACATGGTCTCACACTGTTAGATCTCATCAATCTGCAGCTCTCGCTGAGCTCCAGGTGTTACTTTCTGATCAAGTCTTCTTCCCATGTACTCTGTGAACCCTCTTCGCCCTGCATTGGCCTTAAGGTTATAATTTGCTAAATCTTCCATAATGACATAAATGAGCCGACTTTATGTGCGGAGGTGCTAGTGAAGACTCACTGGACTGGAAAAGCTGTGTGCCCAATTTAAGCTCATTCTGGAGTTGTTGCATATTTTTAGCATAAGGATCATTATAATGACAGTCAGAGAGGCTTTTCACAGATCAGTAAACCTCCGACTGTCTTCACTTTTGAGAGACTTAGACTCTCTAAGATCCTTTTTTGTACATCCAGTCATTTTATTGACCTGTTGCCAATTATCCTAATAAGTAGAAAGATGTTCCTCTAGCACTTCCTTGTTAGTACCACTTCCTTTTTTCAGCTTTTGGTTGTCTTTGTTCCAACGTGTACTTGCCATCTATTTAAAGACAAATCTTTTTGATTTGAAATTGGATTTGATTAGTTGAAAGTTAAATGTTTTTTATATTTTATAGGTGATAAAATACTTTTCAAGAGATATGCAAATTACTGCGTATAACAGTTTTTTTTTTTTTTGGTCTTTGTTTGCCTTAAAGCTAGTAACCAGCAGACATTTTGTAATACACTTGTGTTACATACAAGGTCTTACTGTCTGTTACACTAGTTGACTGATCAATAGCATGATATCTGATCAAAGGCCTCTTTGGCGTCTGTAAGAAATTTCAAAGTGAATAAACCTCTGCTGGGATTTCCCTCTGAATTGAAAGGGTAACGAGACAAGCTGGGTGGAAGGCATAGAAAGCAAGCTAGCCGTGGAAACAGACATGGAACGTGAACCAGGTTAAAGATGGAAAGTACATTTCAAAGCACACACTAAAAAAAAACCTGACAGGTTCAGCTTTATTGATCTCCTTCACCATAAACCAATTTATGCGCTCACTGTTGATGACTACTCATAGCTTTTACTAACGTCAAATTTAACCCAGTCTTTTGCTTGTAAATAGTATAAAAATAAATGGATTTCACTATTTTGGGTACAATCACAAAATGCAAGTAAGTAAATGGATTAAATAGCATTTCAGGTAGCGACATCTTAAAGTAGCAGGTTCGGTGATGAAAAATAGGTTCTAGCCTCTGATTTCAAGAGCGCTGCATCACAACCTAGTATTATTATGTGCAGCCATCCGCCGTGCTGATTAACTCTAGCAAACATCAGGCTGGTGCGAAACAAGCGCACATCAGAAGTGAGTTAGATCTTGATGAAGTGCGTTGGATCAATCATGGAACAGCTTCACTAAGCGCGTAGTTACTGTAAACTCCAGGTTTACATATCACAGACAGGATCTGTGGATGTTCTCTGAGGTGTGACAAGTAAAGCATTTGCTGAGGAAAAGAAAGTCGGCTCGTCTGTTACGTCAAAACGCAACAAACCTCCGTTTCATCCTCTCTCTCTATTTCTGTCACGGCTCCGACTCCGTTATCTGGGTATTTGCCAGATTTCATGTCATCTCTCTGGTCTCTTCAGCGCAGGTCTTTTCCCATCATTTTTGTTTCAATCCTCACCGAGCTAGAAGCGTTCGTCTCCCGCCTGTGATGAACTGGTGGGGAGTGACAGGAGAGCAAATGAGATCTCTTATCTTGCGCTTTGTCGCAGGCCGTCACTCTGTTTTGTGTGTGCCGCATGAGCTTGTGTGTGTTGCGTTGCGTTTGCGTGGGAGGCTAATAAAAGGCTGACCATATCGTGCGAGAGTAGCTGAGCGTGACTCACTAATCAATGAACAATCCTGCGCACGGCCCGCGGACACTCACAAAACACACACGCGCACTCACAAAAACACACAGTTGCATCATTCAACTCATCCGAACGCCACGGTTCAATTACAGGGTGGCTTCACCTTGTCCCTGCCTGCAATGGATGCTATTCCTTCTCTGGCTCCCAGTGCAGAACAGATGGCTGGAGCAACGTATAGCCGTAAAAAAGCCTGGAACGGCTTAATTGGATTTTACTCAAAGATGATTTGACGTTTATAAGAAAAAAACAGGTGATGTTAGCAACAGCAACATACCAGCGCGTAACTTTTAATTATTGTTTGTTTGGTGAGTCAGTGGATTAAATCAAAATTTTTCTTCACACATACTGTAGTGCATGTGTACATCTGTTACTGTTTTTCAGGCATCGTAATCACTCCCAAAGTACTATGTGTTGATTTAAGCTCTGAATTGCTCAGTACAGAGAGTGGGCTGTTATTTAAAGGTCCTGTACGATGAAAAAGCTCATAATGAACTCAACAATAGTGTTCCCATGACATGAGGGCAGACAAACACTAAGGAGTTTAAAAGTGCACCCCCTGCTTTCAGTAGATTGTCCTGTTTCACCTAGTCCAGTCTCAGAACAATCAGTTCAGGAGTTCTCCCATTTGTGATGTCATGAAAGGAATGGTGAAAGAACTGTCCATCAGGCCACAGTCTAAAGTTTCTGTGCACTCATGCGATTGATGGTTTTCCAGAGTTATATACTGGAGACGCCACTGACATACAGCTCCCTTGGTCAGGACAGTGGGCAGATATCTTTGTAGTGCAGGTCTGAGTCCCAGGAAGCTTCAGGAGCACCTCTCCACAATCCGACTGTAAGGCTTTAATGGAAAATCACATTAATGCAGCGTTAAGGAGGACAGTGCCTCGCTGCTCATACGCATATTTAGTGAATGTCAGAAATGTCAAGCTGGAGAAGATTTAATATGTGGGCGTACAGTAGGTACAGTGCTATCATATGAATAGTGTGAAGAGAGTCCAAACGCATTACACAATCCAATTAACCTGCAACTCTTCTTTGCTGCTGTTGTGAATCACTGTTTTGAGAGTTTTCACCAAAGCCTTTATATATGTAAAACTACATATGCTTTTTGTTTCAGTAAAATTCTTCTGTCTGCCTCTAATGCTTTCCTCTAATAGAATTTACTCCTCAATCCTAAAAGCATTTGAGGAACTTTTTAAGTGATTTGTGACTGCAGAGCTTTGAACATAAAAAAACACTCATTGCTGCTGTCTTTCCCAACATCACTTCATTTAAACAGGCTGTAAAGGAGCTGGAGGTGGTCTAACTCAAAGTTAGTTAGTTAGGAACTCAAAACGTGAATAATGATTGAAAGTAAGACTAAAATGTTTACAGACCTTTCCTGTACAGCAACAATGAATAAGCATTGTGTGTGAGAATCTATTTTATATCTATATATATCTATGTCTTTTGGAAATTGGAAGTCCAGAAAATCACACCTGTTCATGTCACATATCAATTTAGTTGTAAACTACTTTCCTTTTAATGACAGATTTTATTGTTATGAGATTAATTATTCTCAGTTAGATCAAGATGTGTTATTGTCCCCCCGAGCTCGATCCCACCCACACTTTCAAATGATTCTTTTCTCTGGTGTATTTGCAAGATATAAAAAATAATAAATGCAGTCTGAATCCCATCGTGTGCACTCAAAGTATAATTTCCATTAAGTGGGCTTCAAAATATGTCAAGTACTTGTTTGTTTGTATCTTATAGAGGAACAGAAACCAGCAATACTGTGTTTTCACATTCACCGGTTTTCACAATTGGTTCCGTTCCAAACTTACAAACTGTAGACTGTATATATTCAAATAGACGTTAGTAATAGTTCTTCCAGCGTCACTAGCAACATGACATCTTTACCTTCCCAACCATAACAGATATGATGACCACACAACAGCATATAGGATATAGCCTTTAGATGAAAGACAGTTCAATGGCCTGTGAAGTTAGAGTGCCCTTTAAGAATAAAGATGTTAAAGTGGGTTGGATGTTATGCCCTTTAGTGAGAAAATAAAAAGCACAGTCTAACAGACTAAAAAGCCGTGTTATACATCCTGTGTGCGAGACAACACACTGCCTCCCACTGTGATATATCTGATATATCGCTTGATGTGTCTGTGTTGGTGGTGTGTGTTTGTCGCTGCAGACAGACCGTTCGATCATCGGCTCGAGGTGGACGCTGATGTAAAATGTTTCTTCTGTCCTTCACGTTGCAGCTTTTGACTGAGTCATACCGTAGTTCATGAGTTGACAACCTGAAAACGCAAACTTACTGCCTAGTTGGCTTTTTTCATTCATCAAGTGTAGCAGGTGAAAACCAGCAGTAGAATGAATATAATTTTTTTTAATGTTATTTCTTAAACAGACATGCTAAAACCTCTAGATGCCTGTGAGCTGTGGCAAATACAAACTGCTGAACAACAGCTGCCATTCAGTGTAGTGCTGCTTGACATTTCCATTGTCAGGGTTTGAAATAGACAAGGCAACTGTGATTCACTTTATCACCCTTTAAAGGTTTAATGCTTAAGACGTGGACAGAACCAAAAGCAGACATTATAACACGAGGACAAGTTTAATAATATAAAATTTTGCCTCCTTTTAGGTTTTTCACAGATTGTTTAATAATCCTAATCAAAATAACAGCTGATTTTTAGATTTATTCAAGACATTTTCTTGCAAATTATGACAGCGTGGATTGTTTCTTAATGCCTTAGTCACTGGATCCATCGATGCACAGGAGTCTATTCTTAACCCTTCCCAGCTGGTGAGTTCAGGGACTGGAGTCTGTGCAGACCCATGACGACAATGATAAAGATGAGGCTGATGGTGTAATTTCACACTGTCTCAACAAATTCATAAATAAGAAGAAAAAAAAGGCCCGCTGGTGTCAAATATTAGCTCTGTGTAGACCATCTGCTGCTTTTCTGTTTTAAGAGCTGTTCGAAAAGCGGAAGTGGGAAGGTTGCCATGGATCCTTCAGCCCCCCCCTCCTCCTCCTTTTATATCTGTCTCACAGAAATATCTCTCTCTGCATGGATTCTCCTCCCTTCCTTACGTCTGTGTTCTGCCTCTGACACCCGGCTCCCTCTCTGCAGATGCCAGTTTCCCCGTGGGGCCGCTGGGGCCGCTGCCTGGCGGCTCGGAGCATCTGCGTCGCGTGACACGCCTGCACACATCGCGGCATATGGGCACAGTGTCTTGACAGCGAGCCGCGTGTTGGCTTGGCCTCCGCGGTGTGCGAATCACGCGCCGGGTGACGTTTCGTCTTTGAATGTTGAGCGCGTCGCCCCCCCGAAAATAAATTTAAGCCATTCATAAGAGCGTGCAGGGTAATGAAGGTGAAATCAAAACCCTTTGTCTCTGCGCTGTGTTTGTGTTGGCGCATGGAATTTAGTTCCGTAACGTCACCTTCTCTCCTGGTTATTGATGATTGCAATATCTGCGGACAGACATTAAGGGACTCTGATTGAAAACGGTTGTCAGCTGTTTTCTTGTTCTCTTCAACACCCTGTGACTCTGCAAGTTACATCTAGTGAGGCTATGGACTGTATGAATGGGGTTAGATTCAATATCACACATTACCCAACTAGACATGTGTTTCAACTTTTATTTGTTTCTGTAATATGGATCATGAAACACTAAAGTGAACCAAAGTCATACATAGTTTTACATCTATTATAAATCATCCATTCGTCATCGGAGCCTCTTCTCATGAGCGTCATGGCCGCCAACGAGAGAGATCAGACTGGCCTTCAAGCCTTTTCGAGGCTTGTATTAAGATAAATTTGATTGTATTCAGATTCACAGGTGCATTGTTCAGCATTTCCACAGCAGCCTCATCTCAGTGTTTATTGCTCAGCGTCAGCCACTGCTGTCGGAAACACTCGCTTTACTTCTGGGTCACATTAAAGGTTTGTCTGATCTGTCAAGTGGCTTGGTAGCGGCAGCAGATGTTCGGCTACAGAAAAAAAACCCCAAAAACTTAAAAGTTGTACAACCTTTTTAAAAAACAATATGTTCTGACCTGGGAATTTAAAAAATAATTGGACAGACAGCGTGTTCTGCTGCGTATCGGCCGGCCGGGGAGCGCACGGCGAGAAGCAGAACATGTCACCGTTCCTGGATTTTTAATCGAAACAGGAATGTAAAAAACTCTGTTTTCATCTGGAATTTAAAATGGTCAGTGCTCCCGTAATTAGAGAGAGTGCTTTGTTTCTCTTACAAAGATGGGTCATAGTGTTTTTAAACGCTCAGAGGGTTTGAATTACATTAACTACACTCATTACAGGCACTTTGTCAAAGATCTCTCTGATGCTCCAAATATGTTATTTCAATGAAAAAAGTCAAACTTTATTACTTGAATCCTCCTTCATCTTTGCTTCCCCTTCCACGCGCGCTGCTGCCGCGTGGGTGGCCATGATGTGCGTCCCTGGATTGTCGGGGAAAATGTCACGGGGGGCGCACCGGGGCTACATTGATCTCCCTTTGCGCACCGCATCGCTTGACTCACTGGTTTGCAGGGCGGGGCGTGCACAGGCGTGGGCGTGCACAGGTCTGCGTCCCGCGTGGTGCAGATTTTGCATGCGTTGTGCATCCACGCTGCTTTAATTGCCTTAACATCCTCCCGTGAGCTTAGATTCTACTGTACTTCATCATCTGCTAAAATTGCCCTGCCCACGCGCGCGACCTCATTAAACCCCGAGAATAGACGCCGCGCGTTAGCTGCGACGCGAAGACGCGCAGGTCACGGGTTTCATCTCCAAAAACAACCCGCGAGGGATTAACACAGCAGAGCGTGTGTAGGCTCCGTTTCACGCGTGCGCGCGTGCGGAGGAAGGTGTGATGGGACGACTTCTCTCAAAGTGAAGCGCGCTCCAGCGGGGCGAGTCTCCGTCTTGTCGTGACGTCCCCGTCTTCTCCCTTTCGCACCCACGCTCGCTGGCTCCCCTCGCGGTCCGACGGCGCTCGCCCACGGCCGGCGGGAGCAAGGTGTGAATTAACGTTGTGCCTGGCCGGCATATGTGTGAGATGGTGCCTGCATATGCGGGTGGGGAGCAAAACTGGTGGCAAAGTTGGTTGTGAAACATGGCAGCGTGGAAATACTGATGGATGCGACGTGTCTTATATAAAGTGTGAAAAATATATTATTTGGACTAAAAAGCTTAAAACTAACTGCATACTCTGCAGATGTCTCCAAAATATACAGCATTTTTCAAAATAATAGACCTTTTTAAAATCTAATTTTAAAAAACATAATACGTTCAGATGAATTAGAAAGTGATTTGATAATGTAAGTTTGTAGCAGCATGCTGAATAAATACTAGAGCTAAACATAGACTGGCACCTCTGTTTCTTAGCTACAGAAGATGTGATGTTTTCAGACACTATTTAAAGACACCTGCAGATGTGCTCAGTGGTGAAAAGAGTGCATTATTAAAACTTTAACCGGCAAGTATTACAATCAACTATAACTTATACATGATCATTCTTTCAAGTTTGCTAGTTTTTTGAGTGCACACTTTATTTCAGACATTATTGATGTCATCCTTTTCCAAGTTGTTCTCCACACATGGTTTCCAGCTACGACTGTGTATCTCTCATCTACTCGCCACCTCCACACCTTCCCCCTCTGTTGTCTTTAATATGTCTCACAACCGGAGAAATGGAAAACAGGAGTGTAGGATGTTACCCATGAGGCGGGATTGAAACAGGGACATTTCTTCATTACTGTACATTATACTCTTTCCTCAATGCCATCTTTAATCATTCACTAAGCCAAGCCTCATGAGGACTTAGCAGTAGAAGATGAGTGAGTGAGACACAAAGGAAGGTGGATGGAGGCAAAAATTAAAAAATATATATTGTGTATTCAGGGATATTTGATGTATGGAACCGCCAGTTGCCCAAGCCTGTGCAGTTAGTTCTGGTGGAAAAGTGTCCAGGAATCCAATTCTGCTGGAAAAGCACTGTGAAAGCAAATATGATCTCAAAACACAGGACTGGACACATTAGGAAGAGGAAGGGTGAGATGAAGGCAGCTGCAGCAGCACGGCCAGGAGTGGATCAGCAACGTGTGGAGCAGGGCAATGAAAGCAGCGCCGTCAGCTGCTGCAGACAGTGCTTCTAAACTGTAGGTGGGATCAGCCGTTTGCTGCTTGTGTGTAAGGGTGAGAACATCTGCCCAACATCTGCAAGCGGACGACGGATGTTTGTATTTATTTGTGTTCCACTTTGAATAGACTCCAAGTCTATTAGAGAAAATAACGAGACGCTTCACCTCATTCTTCCACATATTGGCTGCATTTAATTCGCTCTATGAACTCACACAAACACACAGATAATCCAATAAAAGAGTTCTGGCTGTTCACCACAAACTCAGCTTCTTGCTATTATTAACGTCCTCCTTTTGTCTGTGGCACCAGGCGGCTTCGGGAATAGATTTCTCCCGCCTGAAAGAGAAACAAAGCAAATAAAAGAAATCACACACGGCCGGCGTGCGTTCAAAAGAGAGACAGCAATTGGCAGTGATCGATGACTCATACGCGGGCAACAGCTGACGGACAAATTGGCTTCACCGGCTTTTCCCCTCATTCACAGGTTTTATTTCTCTGCTGTGCTCGTGTGACAGACCAGATCTCATTAATAATTCAGCGTAATGTCGGGCGTGTGACGGTGAAAGATGGGAGTAAAGAAGGGGAGGAAGTCAGTCCCCCCCCCCCCCCCGTTCTCAGTGTACTGCGTTATCATTGTGTGAAATCAGCCATGGGATTAAAGACGGGGATTGTGTGGCGGCGTGTGTGCAGGGAGGCGATAAGGAGCATCCCTCCGCCTCACGTGGGCACGGACTTCATTTGCTGGTAAATACCTCCAGTTGCAGCTGCAGGTGAGGGCTGACACACTCCGTCGCCTCTTCGGGGGGGGGGTTGTGTTCACTACTGCCAGGCCACCACAGCATGCTAACAACCAGTGTTGTTTGGTGTTCAGTCGGTTTATCCTGAAGATTCCTCACATCTTGTCTTTTTTGGCGTGTGGAAAAGGATTTGTCTTTTTTAGTGGCTGTGATTTTATATACATTTTATATAGGAATTGGACCAAACAGCATCTTTTGTGGCTAAAGGCCGTCCTGGAAATGTCATTTGTCCTGTGCCTCAGATAAAAGCACTTACTGTGATTGTCTGCTCACCAGAATGGGCACAACTGCAAAGTGCAATTCTTTGTCATATTTGGACAGCATGAAATCCACAGGTAGAGCAAACTTTGCTTCAAACTGCCTCTTTCCCAAATGCAGGAGGACAGATTCTGAATGGAGAATTATCAATACATCCTCTAATCAGTAAATACCATTCATCTTGTGTGCTATTTTATAACCTGCATGTTTAACCCTTCACAAAACACTTCATTCAATTCAGATGACTTCCTATAAACAGGTAGATTAGAACCCACTATGATGATTTTAATTCGTATTGAACCTCATCAAAACTGTAATTAGCTACTGTATATGATGGCATTTCTACAAAGGTCAGTTGTTTAATCATTGTCATAGATCTTTATAGAGGGAGCAGCAATCTATGAAAGAACCCCAGACTCCCTTCTCCCTGGACACTTCCTCCAGCTTTTGTGGATCTCAATGCTACAGTGGATTAAACAAAAACGTAATTGTTTCAGTTCAAATTGTTATAATAACTTTCTAAATAATCAATTTATCAAATAATTCTTAACACAAATCAGATTTATCAGTTATGCTAACTTTATTAAGAAAAGCTATGCATTCACCACCTGAATTTATGAGTGATGGAACTATTTCAGAGTTGATCTTTTGTTTATGTTAATCATCGCAAAAGGTTAGATAAAAATGTCTGGTTTACTCTATTTTGCCATCATAGCTCATATTTAGAGCATGTACGTCTGTTTGTTTTTGAAAAGACAACGACCTACACTCTGTACAGTCCCTGAACACATCAAAAATGCAGCTCTGAAATGTTGCCAGTTACATCACTTCCTGTTTGTCCTAATCCTCAACAAACACTTACACCTTCACTTAATACACACATACACTCAGTGCTGGCTCATTGTTTGTTATGTTTGCTATTTCCTAAATCCCCCCTTTGTTTGTTTGGCTTATTGCAATCTGCAAGATGGTTGTTTAACATTTGGTTTGGTACAGTATGTTTGTGTATTTGTTAACTTTCGTTTGCAGTGATTTTATGCTTGCTAGTGTTAGCGTTGCCTATGTTTCTTCTCTGTATTTATAACACTATCAGCTTGTCTTTCTAGCTTTTTTTTCTACCTTTTTCTAATACTGTGAAGGAAACTGAGCAATTATCTCACTAATGAGGTCTCAATATGATATATGATGTGATTAGATTTATGCTGTTGTAAACTATCGCACAATCAGCAGGTTTATAAAGGTTATCTGTACACATACATTCCATGATCAATGCGTCTCTTCCTGCTCTAAAAGTGTTTTATTCAATGTGATTGTCCACTTGCATGTGACAAGGCTGTATGTTCACCTTCAGCATAGTGTAGTCTTATCTGGCAACGCTGCACGGACAAGTAATGGCTCCCAGATGAACACGTTGTCTACAGTCAGAGACCTTGTGAGTGAGGTTTGAGTCTATTTCTGTGTCAAAAAGTAATTGACTGAGTGTTAGTGTCTTTGAGCCTGTTTGAAAGCAGCTGCTTCATTAATGCTCACTTCGTGGATCACTGATCAACTTCTGGGCTTCAGGCTGACTAATAGCTGATTATTGACAGTCACTACTTCATTAATAATACCACCTTATGGATATTAGTTATTGTTGATTGATTAGATGTTTATGTCCAACATCAGGATCGTGGTGATTCTTTGGGCTCTCTCAAAGGTATTTGCCGTAATTGGTGCAATTCCTACAAATGATGCTGATTCAAGCAACAATCCAGCTAATTTTCCAGACTTTTAAAGTCCCTTTCTAAACGACCATGGGCTTTTTCGTGCTCCTGTTCCTTTCTCCTTTTGCCTGGCAGCAGAAGTGCTTTATCGCATTACAGATTATTGTATGAGAGGAACCTCGCTGCTTTGTTTGTATTACACTCAACAGCTGTGCCTTCCTCACATCAAGGTGCTCGGTTTTCTGTCGTTTGCATGAATTTCTGCCTAAACTGCCTTTACAAATCTAAATGATAGTGTTGGCTGGTAAACACACGGAGGGACCGGTGACTCATCTCGGTGCTCACCCCCCACCCTCCCTTGCCTTATCTCCTTCCTGGGTTCTACATCGATGCCCAGCAGAACAGGCTAATTTGTTATCCCCAGTCTTCCCAAGTCATTACTTTATCCCCCATCACTCTCTTTCCTCCCTCGTTCGCTTCAATTCCTCCTCCCCTCTCTCTTGCTCTGTTGGATAAATGCTTTAAAATGTTCCTTCCTGAGGTCACTTTTAATGCATGCCGAGGCTAGTGTGGCCAGATGGCCGACATCTGGCCCAGGAGGCTGACACAAGGCCATCACTGCTGCGCAGACAGCCTCGCTGTGCCCTGCGGTTGGTGGAGGACAGACTCAGTTAAATCTGGTGACTAACTAACAAAACTGTCAATTTAAACATTCCTTTCACACAAACATTTTAGTGGATGGCACTAAACATGCTGTTGATCCTTTGTTAGAACTCATTGAAAGCCAATAAAGGCACAGTGTTTGTCTCCATGTCAAACTGTACCTTCAAAATAAAATTCAAGAAGAATATCAGCTGGGGAAACAGTATCCAGGCTCCTGTGCCTGCTACTATTATGCATGCTTGGCTGGTTTGCTTGTCCGCCTCACAGACAGCCAGACAGGCAGGCAAGGAAAAAGTGAGGGAGCCAAAACTCCAACATACACCAGAAAGCCTGGACTGACAAGACTGAGCTACTGCTAACTAGACACCGGCGCGGTGAAAATTAATTTGAAAAGGCTTTGGCACATTTCATGATATACTTTTACTCTGATTGTATAATATAAGCAAACTGCTGCAGGAGACTATGTCTTGGAAGGAATGTGAGCCCTTTCAGAAAGCTCATTAGGTCATTATGACTTTTAAGCTATAGACAAAGGTCAGACTCAGGAGCGGGAACTCAAAGAAGCCACATATTGATCAGGCTTCACACTAAGTTATTAGAATACATTGATTTTTTTTAGTAGCCTATGTAAAAGCACTGGAGTGGTACGTTTCTGACCAGTCAAGAAAAACAAGCCCCGAAAAAATCGTTAGAGCTTATTTTGGCTTAATAATTTCAATTCATTTTAGACACAGTGTTGGTTTTAGAAGATTTTTGAGACTCTATAAGTGACTCTCAAAGTACATTGGGATTTTATGGCTCTGCATGTTCTGCAGAGCAGCAAGGCAGCTTGACTCTGATAAAACAGATGATTATTCTCATTGCTTTGACTGCAAAAAGATTCTCATTAGTCTTGAAACTCTGTTCTCAAGCTCTGTGTGGAATTAACATAAACTCTATAGAAACCATTTATTATCCATCACAGATCTTTTTCTTTATAAAAATACCAAGAATGACTGTTTCTTCAAGGATAATGGTTTAATTTCTGGTGGGTCGTCCTCTCTCCGTCGTCAGAAAGTCATCTAAAATGAAGATCATTGTGACAAGACTTATAAGAGTTGAGATATTGGCCAAGAGTCGCTGATTTACAGCTTCTTTGGGAACTAAAACTTAACGTTACGAAAATAAAGTTTGTTTCCATGGTTTCAGTTCTTTTCACAAATGCATTTAAAAGTAGTTTATTTGCAGACTTCCTGTTCAGACAGTTCATTGGTTTTTATTCAATGACCAATAGGATTAGTTTAGATGGATAGATTTAGCTTGTACAAAGCTTGCAGATATCTGTGATTTAGAAATAACCCCCCTTTTTCTGCCTTAAAACATTATCTGCCTGATGTAATGTGTAAACACGATCGGATACGCGAACACGCTGGACTCATCAGCTGGAACATCTCTCACGTGGAGAAGTGAGCTGCTTTTCCCTTGCGTTGAGCGGATGCCAGGACGGCCAATTTGGATGGAAATCTGTTGCTAAAGTGCTCGCCAGTTGCCTCATTACATTTGTAATGACTCCCATTCGCTCCCAAACGCGTTCCCTTGCAGTCAGAGGCGATGAGGTCATCTTTCTCACTCATTATGTCATAAGATCCCAAGAACCCCAACCACCCTCAACAATCTATAAATGTTTTGTTGTTAGTGAAAATTGTTGCGTATAGAATTAATAATAATTCTTTGGGTGTCTAACAAATCTGCCTTGATAGTTAATGTCCCATATCATGCAGAAGCCCATATTTTTTTGTGGTTTTTCATCATTTAAATGTGTGTAAGTCAGACACTTTCCTGGGTGTTGGCATCTGCTGCATGCACTGCACGGCCTGTCATCATTTTTCGAATGAGGAATTAACATTAGCTGCAAAGTTGAGGTGCTGTTTGACATTTTAAGCAGCAAGCCATTAACCTACAGGGACAGCAGGGCTCACAGAGAACGTCCTCTCGCCTATCGACTGTGGCCGTTGTTGCTCTCAAAGACATAAAAGAACGTGAAAAAAATGATCCAGCTCAAGTAAAGCCCATGTGCCTGGCTTTAATATAAAATAATGTCTGGCATTCAAGAACGGCAGCATACGATGACAGAGAAATCAATGGCATCAGGTGCTCAGACGACAGCTGCTTTGCTAATGTGGGTCCTAATTCTGTTTGGATCAGGGGGCGAATTAATCGGAGCCAGCATTAAACCACTTAACCAATTGAGGTGTTAATTGCTAAACGTATATAAATTGACCAAAACACATCATTTGCAAATCTGAAGAGCGTTGCCTCCATCGTGCTGCATGTGAGGACGACCCGTTTTAACCATAAGACATTTTTGCCCGTTCTCTTAAATATGAATATGTAGAATACGTACCAGTCTCCCCTCATCTGCTTCCCCAGACAAAAGGTCAAACAGTAATAACAATCCAGCGCTGTCGGCTTATACGTAGAGGTCGCCCCGTGTTGAAAACAGAGGCAGTGATGAGGCTCTTAGGTGGGTCCGCTGTGACCCACTGTCTGCTTTCTAACAGCATCATTATCCCACAGAGAAGCCACAAATCATCCCTGTCCATCACATTATGTGCGTAGGTGGGCCCACAACAAAGGTCTAGAGGTGGAAAGACATTAGTGTCTGATGCTATTTCTAGCCTTTTTTGGGTTTATGAAATCATGTTGCAGCTCAGTTTCCATGTTGATGTTTAGTGCTCAGCTTCATGGAATTCAACATTTGACTCCCTATTTCTGCACTTTAATTCTAGTTTCTTATAGTACTTTCTTTGAGGAACCATTTCTTTACCCATCTTTGAAGCATTTCTTAGTAAACTCTGGCAAAACCACCTGCTACTCTACAACTTCAATGTCAAAGTTTTAACTTTAAACCTAACCTTAGTTAACCTCACCCTAGTTAATGCTCAAATGGCTGCTATTTGGCTATGTGAAACTTGCATCTATGTGTCTTGAGTGTTGGATGGTGTTACACAGAATCTATTGTTTCATCTCTAAATGTTCTGTTATTGCTATATTTGGTGAGGCCGCTTTTTAATACAGGAAAGGATGGATGGTTTAGGATAAACTGAGGAAATAGTCATATTCCAATATTTCTAGAATTCTACAGGCATTATCTCTTCCTGATTCTCAGGTGGCAAAAATAGAAATCCTATTTTCCAGTGATCTATTTGCAATTTTAATAGCCAGCAGGCACTGCTCAATTATGCTGAAATGATGTAACAGACCTCAGCAAAAGAAGACACTTGGCCCTTTCCCCAATTTAATGTGAAACGTTCTCAGACGGCACTGGTTTCCATAAATAGCGGCAAAAAAACGGCATTACGCTAGCGGTTTTAATGGGTGTGGGAGGGAGGCGTTTGAAAAAAAAAATCAAAAAGGAGCAGAGGGAGCCAGAGTAATACAATTAAATGTAATTAAGAAAGCTGTTGGATCAGACGAGCGGAATCAGTCGCACTAACTGAATCACCAAAAAGACATTTGTGTGGGTCAACACCTTCATTTATTATTTGTACATGTTGTAGTTTTTGCACACAATAAATAGGTGAAGTAATCATTTCAGCCTGAGCTTTACACAGTGCAATCAGATCTACATCCAGTATAATAAAAAGGACTATCATGCTCTGCATGCAGTAACAGTTGTAGCAGTAGTGGTACATGGCACCTGTAACATGCTCCAGTAGTTTTATAATCCAGCATGAAAACAACAAGAATTTACATTTTTAATTTCTGATTAAAAACATCCTAAAAAGGTAGAAAAAATAAAAGGTCTTCTCATAAATAATGTGTGATAAATGCTAAGAAGGAGAACATCCTGCTGTGACAGCCAACGCAGTCCAAGCAAAGCTGAACACCATTAAAATGGCAAAGTGACATATTTGCTTAAGTGCGTTTCATTTCTATGTATTTCACTCAACTTTGTGTAGGATCACACAAACAATGAGTGACAATGGCCCCATCTAGTGGCCGGGTAGCTGCATTCTTAAAACCTAGTACATGAGCCTAAAATAATTACCCAAGAGGTAGTTACATTGAATCAAACTGGTTGAGATTCGAATAAATAAACATGCTTTGGTTAAAAAATGCATCTGACATCTGAAAAATAAAAAGGTCACAAATACTAAACCTGATCACTCACTTCAAGACTAAGCCTGAGTGTAGATCACTGAGCTAGATAGGCAATAATAAGAATATAGTATAAACAAACAGTGCTATCTACCCAGTGCAGTGTTGACTTAGGATGAGTAATCCCTTAATTTATGCAGTTCAAACAATCACCCACTCGACTGTAACCACTGTTCTGTTATTGCAAAAACCTTCTGTGTTTAAATTGGCATCAATATGGATTATGAGGCTACAAATGAGATTTATATTATTATCCGCTTTCCTCCTTGATATTACAACCACACATTATTGTTCAACACACCTGCTTTGTCTTGGTTTAACAATCCAAAGCTAAGCAGCATCCTAGATCCCACATCAACAAAAACTAGCAGTCTACACAAGGTTTGTTTGGCATTGTGTTGAATTGCATCTTGGGTATAATTGCTCCCTGTGGGGATCGGTGGACTTATATATTCATAAATCATAAAGATGCAGTAATTGCAGACATTTTTTACATTCTGCGTACATTGCTACTGTCATGATGCATCTCTTTGGTGCGCATCATTAGGAAGCCTTCTCTGGTTGAAAAAGCTGTATTTAAATAATGCATCTTTCACCTTTCTCCTAGGTCATAACCAGAACTAAACAGAACGATTAATCATTACACAGAGATCATCAAGTATTAACTATTCAACTTGAACGATCCACCTAATTCAGCAAGGTCAAGGTTGGGATCTTGTGTCTTGTGTGGGTAGAGAAGCGGTTCCCAACTGATACTGATCCCTAATGGGCTCCCCCACCTGCTTGTTCATCCTGTCCTTTCCATTTTTCCTATCAAACTCTGCAGTGATCTCAGCCATGGTCTTGCCCTTAGTTTCTGGTAAGGTGAGCCCCAAAAACACAGCGGACACCACACACACAGCCAAAAAAGGAAGGAAGCAGAAGTTCCCCAGACCCTTGACAATGAACGGGAACAACATTCCCACCAAGAACAGGTTAATCCACATAAGGGAGCCGGCAACCATGTACGCCGCTGGCCGAGCTGCTTGGTCAAAGATCTCAGCTGGTAGGATCCCCGTCACCCCTGCAGGGCCCAAGCCAAAGCTAAGAATGTAGGCGAACACGCATGCCATGCTGAGGTAGGACAGACCTGCCACTCCGCGGCTCTGGAAGATGAGAGCTAAAGTAAAGACCACACTCCAACAAGACATAAGGGAGTAACCACCTACTAGAAGGGACCTGCGGCCGACACGTTCAATCAGGAGGTTGCTCAGTATAGAAGCAGTTAGCTCAGACGCCCCTGTGCCGATAGAGGCATACTGGATTTTTCCAGGAGGAATTCCAGCCTCGTGAAAAATGTAAGAAGCATAAAAGTAGATAGAGTCGTTGCCACAGAGCATCATGGCACTGCTGGCAAACATGACTGTTCTGAGCTGGGATCGAACAGCAGGGTCCTTAAACAGGGCCCAGGGTGTCTTGGCAGATGATGTAGACCCAGAATTCATGGCTGCTGTTTGCTGTTGCTGCTGCTCCTGAAGCATCTCCTCCATCTCCAGGGCGGGGGCCTCCCCTCCGCGTAGTCTCCCGAGCGCTCGGACACACGCTTCCCTGTCGCCCCGGTCGATGAGTAGGTATCTGGGACTTTCGGGGAACCACGGCAGGGTAAGCAGCTGGATCAATCCTGGCAGAGCATTGCTAGCTAATAAGTAAGGCCAAAGAGGCTCTGTGCCCAGCAGCTCAGTAAGTCCAACCACCTGACCCATGAAAATTCCAAACGCTGTGAAAACGGCAGACGAAAAAGCCACAGCGCCTCGGAGGTGCTTGGGGGCGCTCTCTCCAAAGTACATAGGCTGGATGTTCATGCTTACACCGGAATTGATGCCCACCAGAAGACGGGCGAGCATGATCATCTCGAACGATTTCGCCAGCCTACTTGTTAACACGAGCAATGCACTGACAAATAGGAAGGAATTGTTCAGCAGCAGCGAGTTCTTCCTCCCAACGTGGACAGCCATCGGCCCCGCTAACAAGGCCCCCAGCAAGCCTCCCAGGGAGAAGGCCGATACGATAATAGTCCAGAGCAGGGTTACCTGGTGGGTGTCCAGAGCTGTTCCCCAGCGCTCCATATGAGTGTCATTAAGGAATCTCTGGATGAACAGGGTTGGAGCATTGATAATGGAGATGTTGTAGCCATACTGGAAGGTGCCTCCGATGGCAGCAGAGCAGACAGTCAAAGCAAGGGTCCTGGCGTTGCCTGAGGGTTTGCTGGTTCCTTCTGGCTCAGCGTTGCCTGTGGACTTCATCTGTAGACCAATGATCAGACAGGGGAGGAAAACGTGTCTGACCTACACGGCTCAGCTGTTACAAATTATTGTTAGCATACACTACCTTTAGGTTAGTAGACGGCTTTTCTGGGCGCTGCACACCGTGTCGTTACCCTCCTGAACCAAGCTACTGTTCTTAAATGACTTGAAAACTAATTAGGTTGATGTTTTACTAAAAAAAAACCGGCTCCTTGTGACAGTGTGTTTTTGTGTTCGCGGAGTAACCTGTCAGGCACCGTTCCGGAAATAATACTGCTGTGCTGCACCGAACCAAGACAAGCATGATTGTTTTAACCCAAAAACAGCGTTCGATAGTACAGTTGCAGGGTTCTCGTGTTTAAGTATTTACTATTAAACCTCTGAGCAAACATAACGATGGCATCAGCGACATGGGAAATTTCCTGACAACCCTCGAAGAGGGGAAAAAAATGTTTTTCTGTCGCAGTCTAAGTGCGTGTCCTGTGATGATTGGTTTACACCCATTACGCAATTACGTCATCTCTGTGTGACGGTAACTGTTGCGAGTGGTAGAAAAAATGTGAGTAAACGCGCCCGTTCAAATATCATCAGCGTTTATTACTTTCGCGTTTAGGTTACTGTAAAATAGCAACGCTACATTTGTATACAAGGCGTATTTTGGTTTTAGGCGCGCACTGAAGTTACAGCACAACTCAATACGCTAATGATAGCCCACAAGCTAATGCTAACACGGGCATTTGTTTGGCACGCTAGCTAAAGAGCATTCATTTCTAAAATTATTTGGCATTTGTGCAATTATTTACTAACGTATAGTATGCCACGACACAACTTTTAATATAAAACCATTGATTGCATTTCTTTGCATATGATATTTTTTATTTAGTAGTCAAAATAGAACAAAATGTGGTTTAATGTTGCAAGCAAACTGGATGTTTAATTATTATTGTGGACCAGTCTTCAGTACGAGTATGTTGAATATTCACAAAAGAGTACTAGACACGTCATTTATTAATTGTCTCTAAATAGTTTCAGTCGACACATGGCGTTTTGGCTTCTTTCCTTATTCCAAAACGTACACAAACGCATTTATATCTGTCGATCTAATGTTATTACTTTCAGCTGTAAGAGCTGTGCTAAAACGTTTGACTTTTTGTGTGCCTTTAACAGGGCACCTTCCCCAACAAAGAGGAAAGATGAAGACAAGGGTAAACAGCGAGGAAAGGAGAAATCAGGAGCCACGAAAGAAGGAGCTGACAAAGATCGAGGTCGAGAGAAGAATCGCACACGCCGCAGTGCTTCTAGTGGGAGTAGCAGGTCACGTTCAATTTACATGTTTTATTTACTCATTAACACCTGTATTATATTTACAATATTCTTTTATTTTCATAGAAGGAAGTAAGTATAATCTAAGCAGTATATTAACTTCTTTTCCATCCCTCTATGATTTAGGTCCAGCTCCAGCTCCAGCAGCAGCTCCAGCTCCGGCTCCTCCAGCGGCTCCAGCTCCTCTGGCTCTAGCCACTCAGGTTCCTCCAGCTCCCGCTCTTCGTCCTCTTCCTCCTCCTCCTCCTCACCAAGCCCCAGTCGGCAGCGCCACAACAACAGACGACGCTCACGTTCCAAGTATGTCATTAGACACACCAATATAGTAAAAAAAATGATGTTCGATCGAGGTGTGTCCTTGTGCAAGACACTACACACAAACTTCGTGTACCAGCCCACTGCTCCCCCCAGGAGATGGGTTAAATGCAGAGGACAAGGGTCATTGTAAGAAAATGGCAAATTGTAGCATTCTGACATATGGCAAATAATGTTGCATGTTAGCTTTAAAGACTCGCAGTGCATTCCAATACAGGAGTTGATCTGGGGAATGCATATTTTCCTGCAAGTTTATCAAATGCTAATATAATTCTAGATCAGAAACAGGAAAAAAGGATGAGAGGGACAGGCGACGCAGAAGCCCCACGCCCAAACCCACAAAGGTCTACCTGGGCCGGCTGACCAGAAATGTTATCAAGGTGAATTCTTAACCACAGTACTGTCTTTATGGAACATTGTTGTGAACTGGTTCCCTGTTTGCCTCTAATACAGGCCAGAATTACTTTAAAGTATTTAAATGTATTCACTACCTACCAAGTAATTACCAAGTCTACTTTACTTGTGTGTATTTTAAGGAACACATCCAGGAGATCTTCTCCACTTATGGCAAGATCAAAATGATTGACATGCCAATAAACCGCGTCCCGCCTCACCTGTCCAAGGGCTATGCCTACATTGAGTATGAGACACCTGAAGAGGCTGAGAAAGCTCTGAAACACATGGACGGAGGTAAGAGAAAAGAGTGTGGACAAAGAACATGTCTCCCGCCTTGTTGTCTTTGAAATGACTGATGAGGATTGTTAATTATGTTCATCATGGTGTTTCTTTTAGGTCAGATTGATGGTCAGGAAATCACTGTAACAGCTGTGCTGGCTCCCATTGTGCGTCCTCCACCTCGCAGGCTGTCCCCTCCACGAAGGATGCCCCCCCCACCACCAATGTGGCGACGCACTCCACCGCGAATGAGGAGAAGGCAAGCAGCATTGCTCAAAATGTCTTTAGAGTCAAGTTCAGTATTTTGTGTAATTTAGCTCAATGTTTTTTTTTTGTTTTGGGTTGTTTTTGTTGTAGATCTCGGTCTCCACGACGACGCTCACCAGTACGCCGCAGGTCTCGTTCCCCTGGGCGTCGTCGCCATCGTTCTCGCTCCAGTTCCAACTCCTCCCGCTAATTGATGAGGAACCTCCAATGACCCCTTTTTTCTGGATCTTTTTCTCTGTTGTGTGATCAGTGTGACCAAGCAAGCATGAAAGAAATGTTTGTTTCTACTGGTAAATATTAGTGACGAGAGACACAAATACCAAAAGCAATACTGAATTTCCCAATAGGTTGTTGTTTTAGCCAGTACATTACAACAGTAAATCACCTTTTTAACCCTAAAAGGAATTAGACAGAAAAAATGCAAACAGCTGTACGTTTGTGCAAACTCAGACTGATTGATGCTACCAATTGTCCGCCCAGACCATAATAAGGCAAATGTTATAATTTGAAATTAACAGATGATTGTTTTTTTTTTTGTTTTTTTTATCTTGTTAATGGAGTCTGACTTTTTTCCTAATTTCTAGGTCACAAACTTTGTTTATATCACGGTTGTGAGAAATCCATGAATAAAAATCCTCTTAAACCAGTGTAATAACATGTTTGCAATAGAGGTGGAAACCTAAACTGAACCACAGAGGCTGCGTTGCTGCTTGTGTGATGAGGTGGTGTTTAGTCAAAATTTGACTACACCACACCTTTGGCTAATGCAAGTGTAACCCACCTCAGCGCTTACTGTCCAGGATAATAACTGAGTGATACAGGTATCGGTTTCTTGGTATGCCAATTATCATGTGGACCAGTGAGTCAGAAGTCTGAGTTCGCTCTAGGAGAAAGGGGTATCAGCAACGTGCATTGAGAGGAAGAGTAAAACTCTGGCACGCAGATGCAATTTTTTATGCACTGTATTAAAATCACATCAATGACACATTAACGGCAGTATGAGACATTTTTCTACCAGTAACACAGAACATCCTACTCCAAGTCACAATTGGTGGTTTTGGATGGCTCGCCACGACCACTGGAGTTCCTCTTTATCTTCAGGACCAAGAGGAATCCCAGCAGACGAGATCTTTACTTGATCCTCAGAGTAAGGAGATGCAAACAAGGGAAAGAAAAAGACCCGGCTCCGTTGTATCTTTGGCACGACGCTCTGTCCGCCAGCGACTTCACAGCCGAAGAGACTATGTCCCACACCGATTATGACCACAATAAATCAAATTAATTGTCTCTCTTACACGTAGAACTAACAGTCTGCAGCAAAAGTTAGTGTGTAGCCACCTTGACTTTGGCTTGGCAGAATGACCCGTATCACGTGACAACGTCCGATCGCTCACACCGCATCTCATGAACCCCTCGTATTCCCGTTTCAAGTGGGCTTGCTGAAAACTTATTCAAAGTGGCCAAAACGTTTTTTTTTCTTTTTTTTTTAAAGACGTGATAACTTTTGTACATTTGTTTACATACACCTACATGTTTGTGCATACATGTTGAATTATTCACAAATACAATTTATTACTTTTTTTTCTCTACAGGGTTCTTTTCTTCTTTTTTTTCCAATTAACCATATTGATCCATTTATTCCCTTCACTAATCAATTGATAAGCTGGACCGCTATTCAACCCTGGTAACCTGGGTTACACAAGCTCTGCCCATTGTCATACTGAAGTCGTCATTATATTTACTAGGAATGAACGATAGATTTTAATTTGTTTTTTCAGAAGTTTTTAATGACTCAGATTTTTACATCCATCTGACAGGAAACAGATTTGACGTTCCCATTTTTAGTAATTTCAAGTCATTTCAATACATACTCATTTCTTGATAATTTTGGCAATAGCTAGGACTGTGTTGTAACACGAAATAGAAATGCATCTGCTGAGGTTGGGAATTCACTTCTGTTCGTTTCTGTTGAAAAGTGGGGAAACCTTGATTACTGTAACAGCTGAATCATAGAGGAAAGCAGTTGTTAGAAGGCTTCTGCTTCATAAGTCATTGTCATTATAAATATTTCTGAAGTCCTGCCGCTCTAGCAAATCCTGTACTTTCTATTGGTATTTGGATATTTTCTTTATGTACATGCAGCACAATAATTGTATGGTCCTGGGGTTAGGATTTTTACTGAGCAACTGTTTCTTGTGTTTCTTTGTATAACTGCTGAGTGTGCAGCTTTATACTGGAGCAAAGGTCATTGAAAACAGATTTCCACGGTACTCCATTAGTCAGGACAGTTATTAAGATACCTGTTTTTAAAAAATTGTCTAAGCTTTCTAAGATGTGACTCCCTCTTTCTTGGTATGGGACCCAGCAGTCAGTTATACAGCAGTCAGAGCCATACACACTTCAGACGCTCCATCAGTCCAGGACCCAGGATGCCTTCCTCCAGTAGCTGCGGTTTGTCCTTTATGTGTTTGACTCTTCTGCTTCTCCTTCCTCCACAAAGTGAGTGTTTTCTCTAATGATGAACTCTACATACAAATTTGTACCAAACTGAAGCAACATGAATTCTGGTGTGGGTGTCCACGTGAGGGGCCTAATGGGGCAGCAGTGTCATAAGGTTTAGGGCATTTTATAGGATCCATTTTGTTTATTTAGAGGGTCCTCCCACTTTGCTTGTTTGACTCTGCACTCCGACTGGAGCAACACTTTGCTTTACTTTAACAATGAACTTTGGTACGTGTGTCTAAAGTAAACATTTTCTCTGCTCTGCCTTGAGCTGTGTGATGCACATTAAGCAATGTTCAGCAGAGGTGGGGTTCATCCTTCATGCGCTCCAGTTACAACGCTGGTAACTGCCCAGTCACACGTCTTGATGATTTTCCTCTCCAGCTGCGCAGCAGTGACTCAGAGACCGTCACAGAATCCAACAACAGTCTGCTCGGAGTTTTGTCCTGATCTTTGTTCAGAATCCAAGCTGGACCCACGATGTCTTTCTCTGGAATGCGTCTCATCCTTATATCCACACTGCTCACTCTCCCTGGACCAGGTCAGTGTGTTTTCCTCTGCTACTGACTGAACTCTTTCATCCAGGCCATGTTTTCAGACTGCCTAACATGTGCGTTATTCTTGACTCTATAGGGTTCCCTCAGTGTTACTCGCATACTGTACCAAGAATGCATGTATCTGTTGGTCTAGATTGCTGTTTTTCCGTCTCAAAGGCCCGGATCAGGGGAAACATTACTTCCTGCTATGAACAAACCACAACATTTTCCGATTGTAGAAAACATGCGTTCATGTGAGTAACAACATTTATTCACAGTTGTGTCATACAAAGGTCCCAACTGTTCTATTGACGATCAGCATAACCAGTAATAATGAAAAGAAAGTTTTTTATTTATTTATATAACATATATATATATTTTTTATACATAACAAGGTTGTTGATATTTGTTTTGCCTGTGTACGTCTCTGCAGCTTTGAAACTCAAAACAAAGAAAAAAAATGCCGTTATTGTGTGGACCCAGCCTCCACGTGGCTTCCAGAGAGATTTGAGAGGTTGCAGCAGGTAAATTATTTTTATTCTTTTTTTTTAGTTGTAATGATGATTCTGTAAGTATTGTCAGCTTTTATGTTTCCCCCGAAAACAAGAGTCTTAATGAAGCTTTACATTAGGTGTTTCAGAGCTACCCAACAACTTGTTTGACTTATTGTTTAAAGTTAAATGAATCCTAAATTATGTCCCAGCAGAGATTAACTTTGCTTGTATTTCTTCACAGCGGGGGATTCGTTGCCGGGTTCCCTGAATGCTCTTCTTCATCCAAAATCATGACAATGGATTATAATGTTCTATGTATAAATCACCACATTTAAGCTAAAATCACCAGTTTGATGAAGCCTTTTTAATTCAGAACATGTGACATATTTGACATTAAATAAAGTATAACGTATATTCAATGCACTAAATGTCTCATAAGTCTGCAGTTGGTTGTGATTCACAACATTTACGCAAACACAACACATATTCTCTGTATTTCAGTTGCAAAACGACAGATGTTTGAGGCTTTGAAGACAACAGCTCTTTGCAGTACACACATAAGTAACACCAAGAATTGTCCAGCAGGTGTCAGCACACCAATTTTATCAAGAAGCTTTTTAACAATGAACTTTAACTGTGTGTCCAGTCTGTGGAGCTTCCGACTGTTTAGAATGATAAATCTTCACACAGTTTACATTCAATAGGAAAGATTTACTGTTGAACAGCACGCTAATGTATCACAGTTCTATCTTATGTGCACAAATACCTGATAACATTTGTTTGTACTGGAACCTCAAACTAAGGCCACAATGCAAATCACTAGTCTTTTCTACAATTCCTCCACACATTTGCTGGAAACAAGAAGTTCAGAGAAGCATCATTCAAGCAGCGGAGGTGTTGCAAGTTAAGGTTTAGTGTCTTTCTGTGTTTGACTTGAAGGAGGATCCACCAGGTATTTGAATCCCAGTTTCTCCAGAGGTTCTATGTCCATCAGCTGACTGGAGATCAGAAAAGAAAACAAACCTTTAACATTAGTTTGTGGACATAACCTTACAGTAGAGGAAAAAACGACAGCTATTGTGTCGTCCTCTTTTAAAATATGTTACTTACTGATTCATCCGACATTCTAAGTAATCTTTAGACTGCAGGCGGCATTTGGAGTTGTCGAAGGTGCTCTGTCTCAAGCATTTCATAAACTTCTCCTTGAAAGCTTTGCACTCACCTGAAATAATAAAAACCCACTGTCAGTCTCCAAATCAGTCTTGCTTCAGCGGATCTGATACAGACGCTTTATTAGTGTCCGCTGTCATGTGAAATTTAATTAAGATTTAGGATACTTTTATTCTACACAAATCCTGTACTTTTTATTGGTATTGGGATAATTTCTTTATGTACATGCAGCACAGTAAATGTGTGGTCCTGGGTTTAAGATTTTTAGTGAGAGACTGTTTCTTGTGTTTCTTTGTATAACTGCTGAGTGTGCAGCTTGTGGTTTTATAGCAAAGGTCATCGAAAACAGATTTCCACGGTACTCTATGTCACGTTCTATGCCACTTCCTGTTTTATTTTGTAATACTTCCTGTTCTCTGTTCAGTAGTTCTTTTCCCGGATCATTTAGCACACCTGTCAGCAGTTAATGAATCAAGCACCGGTATATAGCCTGCACCTCACACAGACTGCAGTTGCCAGATTGTAGAGTCCAGTACTTCTTTCCAGCGTTTCTTGTATTGTCTCTCGTGTATTGATCCTGATTACCTTGACTGCCGAATCCTGTCTGAACCTTGCCTGTACTTTTGCCTAGTGATGGGTAGATGAGGCGTCATGAAACGTTTCGACACATTGCAAAACTGTATTGATACTGTGCCGATACTGTGTCACTGAATACTGACACCTGCTGGACATTAAAACTCCCTACAGGCAACCTAGTTGACGGCCTCATTGCACTTGGAGGAACTGCGGAGTGATTTAAATCTGGGGTCTAGAAGTGTTGCTGAGGTCAACACACTGTGAGGTGGTTTTGCTTAAATAGGAAAGTTCTGTTGAACAAATACGAACTTTAACCTGCATAAAACAATATGATTAGTAAAGAGTCACTTTGGAAATTAATCTGAATTCAAATAGATCAAGTGAAAACTTTTTAAAATTAATTAATTATTTTAATAATACACTTTCACTTTATCATAACATTAAATCATAAAAGAAACCTTATTTATCCATATGAGATGAATTATAGATGAATTTGACGATGAACGGCAAACGCTCAGGGATTCCATTCGGCAGATGCAGCCCGACACATGCGCTTCCTTATAAACACAGTCTGGCGCGTCAGACAGTGACTGATACACGAACTGTATCGGTCACGTGCTTTCCCGACGCGATACGCGCACCGACACAGTGTTTAGCTCTAAGGGCTCGACGCAGGCGCCGACGCATCGGTGTTGCCGGACCCATCACTACTTTTGCCTGGCTAAGAACCCTGCTTGATCATTTGACCGTGAGTTTGCCTAGTCCTTGTTTGTACCGTCGCCGTGTTCATCTGTGTACCGAACCCTGCCTGTCTATTGGACCTGAGATTGCCTGCTCCCCGACTGTGCTTTAAGACCGTGCTCTTTTGTGTATGACATGGACCGTCTAACTCTGATTGTGGAAATAAAACCTGAATTCATCCTCAACACGTCTGTGTACTGTGCATGTGGGTCCGACGCCTGCCCAAGCCTGACACTCCATTAGTCAGGACAGTTATTAAGATACCTGTTTTTAAATAATTGTCTAAACTGTGTGAGATGTGACTTCCTCTTTCTTGGTTTGGGCATGTCCATGTGTTTGCTGTATTTATACAGCAGTCAGAGCCGTACACACTCCAGACGCTCCATCAGTCCAGGACCCAGGATGCCTTCCTCCACTACCTGCGCTTTGTCCTTTATGTGTTTGACTCTTCTGCTTCTCCTTGCTTCACAAGGTGAGTGTGTTTTCTCTAATGATGAACTCCACGTACAAATTTGCACCAAACTGAAGCAACATGAATTCTTAATTGTCGCTGTACGTGTTGCAATTCAGGATGCAGAGGACAGAGTCCGCCGATTCACAGTCCACCTGGTGTGGGTCTCAACTGCTGCCTGCGTGTCTCAAAGGCCACAAAAAATGAAACAGTAGTTAATTGTTACATTCAGGAGAAACACACGTTTGGCAGCTGTCGAATTGACGCATACATGTAAGTAAAATCATTCCATAACAAAAGTATTATTTGCATCTGTCTTTATTTTATGCCTGTGCAACAATATTACGACTTTGTTATATCCTGGTGTATCTGATGTTTTGACTTGTACTATTATGGAACTTTTTGAATTGAATGTCTTTTTTATGCCACTGCTGCCATGTTTCAAAGTTAGAACATGAATTAAAAGGCTGTTTTGCTCTTGTGTTTTCTGCTGTAGTTTGATCACTGAGAGCGGTGAACAGAGGTGTGTTAACCCAAAAGCTAAGTGGCTTCCAACACGCCTTGCACGTTTAGAGGAAGTAAGTCAAGAGCACAGACGGCACACGCTAATGTAGAGCTGAAGTAAATAGACAATGACACTGTGATGTTGATGCTATGCTAACTAATTTCTTCACTCGACCATAATTGATGAGTGCATTTTCTATTTATTAATTCAAGTGCTGGAAAAGTGCATCACAACATAGACAATCATTCCTGTAAATCATCTCAGACTGAAATGAGCCATTTGTCTCTGCAGAAAGGAATATACTGCCGCAAAGTGTGAAACAGCCAAGAAGATGATGCAACATGACTTTTCTCAGCAGAAATGTATTTTTGTTTCACTTCTCTAATACTTGAGACACTTGTACTGTGTTTGAAAACCTACTTGGCAATAAACTTGTTTGAAATTCAAATTTTTTAAGTGTTATCTTCTGCTGTGAAAACACCGTTCCCTCCAGGCGGGTTCCGTGTTTCACCAACAACAAATCGTGGGTCACCGCTGATATTAAAGTTCTGCTAAAGGAGAAGAAGAGAGCATTTAAATCAGGGGACAGGGAGGAGCTGAGGAGGAAAATCCATGAGGGAAAGGCCAATTACAGGAGGAAGATGGAGCAGCAGCAGCAGAACAATGTCAGTGAGGTGTGGAGAAGCCTGAACACCATCTCAGGCTTCAGAGCTCCACACCCACAGGCTGAGGGGGACCTGAGCTCATACTTTAATAGGTTTGACCAAGCACCCACTCAACTCTGACATCACACCTGATGAAGACACTGGAGAGACTGGTCCTGGGTCACCTCCGCTCTGCGGTGGGAACCTACCTGGACCCGCTGCAGTTCACCTACCGACACGGCATAGGAGCAGACGACGCCGTCATCTTCCTCCTACATCGAGCTCTTTCTCACCTAGAGAAGCCCGGCAGCACTGTGAGGATCATGTTCTTTGACTTCAAATAACAAATTATCTGTGCAAGATTTGTGCAAACTGGTACTTATTGTATTGAAGACTTATATTCATTACTGTGCAATAGCCCTTCAATGACCTCATACTCACTCCAACTGTACTGTACTGCGTCGTACTGTGCTAACACAAACTGTTCTGTAGCTGTATTCTCTCTAATCTGTACTGCTGTTGTGAGAAGTAATTTCCCCACTGCGTGACTTTGAAAGGTTTTTTTTTTTATCTTATCTTATCTCATCTTATCTTATCACATAACATGTCTAAACATGTCTTCTGGCTTGTTGTCTTTTTTCAAATGACTGATGATGATTGTTAATTATGTTCATCGTGGGTGGTGTTTCTTTCAGGTCAGATTGATGGTCAGGAAATCACTGTAACAGCTGTGCTGGCTCTCATTGTGCATCAGTAAGTAATCATGAATATGTCAACAGATAAAAATATGACACCAATAGGTTGTTGTTTTAGCCAGTACATTACAACAGTAAATCTGTTAAGTTATTGTGGCCAAAGCTCTTTTGGCCAGGTCAAGATCTGGGTTTTTGTTTCTTGTTTTATTCTGAAGGACTCTCTGTTTTCACTTAGTTGTCATGTTTTGGTTCCAGTTTCCTGTTTTATTATGTAGTACTTCCGGTTTCTGTTTTCATCTTCGTCCCGGTCTCATTACACACACCTGTCTCAGATTAGTATCACCCTGTCATGGACTCAGTCACTGCACCATTGTTTATGTTCAGTTCCGGTTTTATGTTCTTGTCACTTCCTGCCCCAGCCATTATTAGTTACTGCCAGCTTTACTTCCTGCTCCAGACCACACACCTGATCCCCATCTAGCCATCATTCGCCACTACTTAAGCACCACCTCTTACACCAACCCATTGCCAGATTGTCTTTGTGTCTTAGTCAGCAATCCAGCATTATTCTCATGATCCTGAACCTGTGTATGACCTCGCTTCTCCTGACCCTGATTCTCGCCTCATCTTTGATCCTGCCTTGCCGTGAGTTTGACCCTAGCCTGCCTTGACCACCGCTTGTCTAAAACCCTGCCTGTACTGAACCTGCCTGATCTGTGTACTGACCTTCGCCTGCCTGACCACGAATTAAAGTGAATTGTGTTACCACTCAAACCTTGCCTTCGCTGTGCATGTGGGTCCGCTACCTCGGAAGCCGTGACAGTACAATCTGGCCAAACATGGACCCAGCCAGCGCCGAGACCATCCGAACCGAGCTCCAAGCCCAGGCGGAACGGATCCGCAAACAGGAGGAGCAGACCGGAGTGCTGCTCCAGGAGTTGGCTCAGCACGCCGCGCGACAAGAGGCGCAGGTAAATGCATATGGGGAACAACTGAGGCTACTCACCCAGCAACTCGCCGCGGGGCTGACGCCGGCGCCCGCTCCAGCTGTGCCCGTCGCTCCGACTCCGCGTCCTCCTGCACCGAACGTTCATCTGGGAGCTCCAGCACGCTTCTCCGGAGATTCAGGTGACTGTCGAGCGTTTATCACCCAATGTGAGATCCAGTTTGAGCTGCACGCGCCGGACTTCCCCACCGAGCGAGCCAAGGTGGCGTACGCCGTTTCCCACTTGGCGGGCAGAGCAGAGCTGTGGGCAACGGCCGAATGGCAGAATAACTCCGCCTGTATGAACACTTTCGCTGCCTTCTCCCTAGCGCTGAAGCGCATTTTTCAAGAAATAACGCCGGGACGCGAAGCGGCCCAGCGGCTAACGAGCCTCCGTCAGGGCGACCGACCCGCGGCGGCTTACGCCATCGAGTTCCGCACACTAGCTGCGGAGGCGGGGTGGGACTCCACCGCTTTGATCGACGTGTTCCTCGCAGGATTGGCGCGGCGGGTCAAGAATAGCCTGGCGGCCACCGAGCTTCCGTCGGAGTTGGACGAGGTCATCGCGCTCGCCATCAAGGTGGATCGCCGGTTGTGGAGCAGTGACCGCGAACGCAGGGAGGAGGAGCGAGCCACACCCCCCCGCCATCTTCGACCGCCGTCTCGCAGCGCGGCGGCTCCACCCAATCCGACGATACGAGGGATTCCGCAGCCGACCGCGCGTCGGGCCACGCCCTATGCCCCGGGATTGGTGGAGCCCATAGAAGCGGTTAAGTCAGTACCCACCGGCGAACCAATGGAGGTGGGGCGGATTCGGTTGCCCGAAGCCGAGAAGAACCGCCGACGAGCACTCGGATTGTGCTTTTAATTTGGCCAGCCTGGCCACATCGCTGCATCGTGCCCAGTAAAAGCCCCCGCTCACCACTAGCCCGGAGGATAGTGGTGAGCCAGTCTTCAATGTGTCATGCCTCCGCCCGACCCATGCCCACCGTCACCTTATCCGTGAAACCCCAGTCTGTCCAGCAAGCGGTTCTGGTCGACTCAGGTGCCGACACCAGCCTCATGGACTCCAGACTTGTGAGACGGCTAGGTGTTAGCACGGTTCCCCTGCCCGCCTCGATGGAAGCAACAGCCTTGGATGGGCACCGGCTGTGGAGGGTGACTCACCGCACCGGTCCTGTAACTCTGACATTTGCTGACGGCCACTCCGAGCAGATTCACTTTCACGTGGTCGAGTCCTCCTATCACCCGGTCGTGCTTGGATACACCTGGCTTCGCCGACACAACCCCCGCCTCGACTGGAGGACCGGGGAGGTGGTGGAGTGGGATTCCGGCTGTCACAATTCATGTTTCGGGGCAGGGTCCGAGGCCACGGCAGAACCGTCCCCGGAGCCCAGCATGGAGGAGATCGACCTGTCTGAGGTACCATCCTGCTATCATGACCTCCAAGCCGTTTTCAGCAAGGTCAAAGCCACCAGCCTGCCGCCGCATCGGGCACACGACTGCGCGATCAATCTCCGCCCCGGAACCACGCCACCCAAGAGCAGGCTATACCAGCTCTCCGCTCCGGAACGCCAAGCCATGACGGCGTACATCAACCAGTCCCTGGCCGCTGGCCTCATCCGTCCATCCTCTTCGCCGGCGGGGGCCGGGTTCTTCTTTGTGGGGAAGAAGGACGGGTCCCTGCGACCTTGCATCGATTACCGGGGGCTTAACGCCATCACCGTTCGGGACTCCTACCTTTCACCCTTGCTCTCGTCCGCTTTCGAGCTCCTAGCCGACGCCAAGATCTTCACCAAGCTTGACCTGAGGAATGCTTACCACCTAGTTCGCATCAGGGAGGGGGATGAGTGGAAGACGGCGTTTAATACCCCCACCGGACACTATGAATATCTCGTCATGCCATTTGGACTCACCAACGCGCCGGCCGTCTTCCAGGCGCTGGTGAACGACGTACTAAGCCCCATGATTAACGTGTTTGTTTTCGTCTATTTAGACGATATCCTGGTATTCTCTCGTAGTGAAGAAGAACATCGTGATCATGTACGCCAGGTCCTGAGAAAGCTGCTGGAGCACCGGTTATACGTCAAGGCAGAGAAGTGCGAGTTCCATGTCACCACCATCTCGTTCCTAGGTTTCGTGATCTCCCCGGAGGGAATTCAGATGGACCCCGTCAAGACGCAGGCTGTGACAGAGTGGCCCGTTCCCCAGTCTCGTCGGGACGTCCAACGGTTCCTGGGGTTTGCAAATTTCTATAGACGCTTTATCCGCCGCTTCAGCACAATCGCTTCCCCTCTTCATGCTCTCACTTCCCCCAGGACAACTTTCCAGTGGACCCCAGAAGCCAATCGGGCGTTTCTCCAGCTCAAGGCCAGTTTCACCTCGGCTCCGGTGCTGCAGATGCCGGACCCGGCTCGTCAGTTCGTGGTGGAGGTAGATGCATCTGACTCCGGCGTGGGTGCGGTACTGTCCCAGCGTGATCCTGAAGGTGGGCGACTGCATCCATGTGCCTTCCTGTCCCGCAAACTCTCCCCTGCAGAACGCAACTATGACATCGGTAACCGGGAACTACTCGCGGTCAAGGTGGCTCTGGAAGAGTGGCGTCACTGGCTCGAGGGCGCCGAGCAGCCGTTCCTGGTGTTCACCGACCACAAGAATTTGGAATACATACATACCGCTAAGCGTCTGAACTCCCGCCAAGCCCGTTGGTCCTTGTTTTTCTCCCGTTTCAACTTCCACCTCTCCTACCGTCCAGGGTCAAAGAATACCAAGCCGGATGCCCTATCCCGAGTCCACGAGTCAGGGGAGGAGGTGGAGACGCCATCGACTATCCTGCCTGCATCTTGCCTAGTAGGGGCGGTCACCTGGTCTGTCGAGGTTCGGGTGAAGGAGGCCACCCGGGATTTGCCTCCACACCCAGCGTGCCCGCCGAATCGGCTGTTCGTGCCCCCGGAGCTTCGGGGGGAGGTGATCCACTGGGCCCACACCTCCACCTTTAGCTGCCACCCGGGAGTCCAACGGACAGCTTTTGTGGTGGGCAGTCGTTTCTGGTGGCCGTCAGTCCTCAAAGACATCAGGGAGTACGTGGCAGCCTGCCCAGTCTGTTCGACCCACAAGAACCCTAACCAGCGTCCTCCGGGGTTCCTCCAGCCTCTGCCCGTGCCTCATCGACCCTGGTCCCACATAGCACTGGATTTTGTCACGGGGTTACCCCCCTCCAGGGGGGAACACAGTCGTCCTCACAGTAATCGACCGATTTTCCCGATTAACCCATTTCATCCCTCTGCCCAGACTCCCGTCGGCCAAGCAGACGGCTCAGGCAGTGCTTGAGCACGTGTTCCGGCTCCATGGGTTCCCCAAGGACGTGGTCTCCGATAGGGGCCCCCAGTTCGTCTCTCGGTTCTGGCATGAGTTTTGTTCCCTGCTCGGTGCCCAGGTCAGCCTGATGTCCGGATACCACCCGGAGTCTAACGGCCAGACCGAGAGGACCAATCAGCAGTTGGAGACCGGGCTTCGCCTTCTCGCCTCCACCAACCCATCCACCTGGAGCCAACAGCTCCTCTGGGTAGAATATGCCCACAACACCCTGCCTTGCTCCTCCACAGGTCTGTCACCGTTCCAGTGCGCATACGGCTACCAGCCCCCACTCTTCCCATCATTGGAGAGGGAGGCCGTCATCCCGTCCGCACATGCCCTCCTTCGCCGTTGTCGACGCACCTGGTTAAGAGCGCGCCGCGCTATGCTCGCAAGTCAAGAGCGCCACAAGAGGGCAGCGGATCGTCATCGGTCACAGGCACCCAGCTATGCCGTAGGTCAGCAGGTGTGGCTCTCCACCAAGGACCTACCCATCAAGACCCAGTCACGTAAGCTGTCGCAAAGATTCATTGGCCCCTTCGTCATAGAGCGTATCATTAACCCATCTTCTGTCAGACTCTGCTTGCCTAGAACCATGCGTATCCACCCTACCTTCCACGTCAGTCGACTCAAGCCATTCCACTCTAGCCCTCTGGTTCCTCCCACGCCCCTACCTCCTCCACCACGGCTCATCGATGGGGGCCCGGCTTACACGGTCTGGGCATTGCTGAACAGTCGGCGGCGGGGTCGGGGGCTGCAGTACCTCGTTGACTGGGAGGGGTACGGACCAGAGGAGAGATCATGGATCCCGGCACGGGACATCCTGGACCCCAGTCTCATTCGGGAGTTCCATCAAGCCCACCCGGACCTCCCTGGGCCGTCTGGGAATCCGCCCTAGACGGGGGGGTTCTGTCATGGACTCAGTCACTGCACCATTGTTTATGTTCAGTTCCGGTTTTATGTTCTTGTCACTTCCTGCCCCAGCCATTATTAGTTACTGCCAGCTTTACTTCCTGCTCCAGACCACACACCTGATCCCCATCTAGCCATCATTCGCCACTACTTAAGCACCACCTCTTACACCAACCCATTGCCAGATTGTCTTTGTGTCTTAGTCAGCAATCCAGCATTATTCTCATGATCCTGAACCTGTGTATGACCTCGCTTCTCCTGACCCTGATTCTCGCCTCATCTTTGATCCTGCCTTGCCGTGAGTTTGACCCTAGCCTGCCTTGACCACCGCTTGTCTAAAACCCTGCCTGTACTGAACCTGCCTGATCTGTGTACTGACCTTCGCCTGCCTGACCACGAATTAAAGTGAATTGTGTTACCACTTGAACCCTGTCTTCGCTGTGCATGTGGGTCCGCTACCTCGGAAGCCGTGACACACCCACGTCTCAGCGGTTTCTATGTCGCCCTCAGCTAATCATGCACACCTGCCTGTCATTTGGTAATCAGTCATCAGTATTTAAGCACCAGTATTCACCCAAGCCAGTTGCCAGATCGTCGAATGCAAGTCATCACGTTCCAGCAGTTTCCCAGTTCAGCTTACCTCGTTTTGATCCTGTTCCGTACTTCTGACCGCCGACTCCTGCTTAACCCTGACTGGCACTGTAGCCGTGTTTCATCTGTTGTTGAGCCTTGCCTGTCTCTGGACCTGATCTCGCCTGCTGCTTTTGTACCTAAACCTGATCCCTGCTGTGTGTGACCTGAACGGTTGCTGGATTAAACCTCGTTTTTTTTCACCACCTACCTTGTGTCCTCGCGCTCTGATCTCTGCCTAAACCTGACAGGTCGCAACGCACCTTTTAAAATATTTCAGGTGTTTTTCTAGAATATGTGTATTCACACCTGTAGCTAATAGTTTTACAGGTTTGTTTTCCCAATGAAGAAAAAAAGCAAACAGCTGTACGTTTGTGCAAAATCAGACTGATTGATGCTACTCATTGTCCGCCCAGACCATAATAAGGCAAATGTTATAATTTCAAATTAACAGATGATGATTTTTGCTCTTTTTTTTATCTTCTTAATGGAGTCTGACTTTTTTCCCAATTTCTAGGTCACAAACTTTGTTTATATCACGGTTGTGAGGAATCCATGAATAAAAATCTTCTTAAACCAGTGTAATAACTTTGTTTGTGAATTTGACTACACCACACCTTTGGCTAATGCAAGCTCTGCCCACTGTCATGCTGAAGTCTTCATTATATTTACTAGGAATGAACGATAGATATTAATTTGTTTTTTTTGTTTTTAATGACTCAGATTTTCACATCCATCTGACAGGAAACAGATTTGACGTTCCCATTTTCAGTAATTTCAATACATACTCATTTCTTGATAATTTTGGCAGAAGCTAGGACCGTGTTGTTACACGAAATAGAAATGGATCTGCTGAGATTGGAAATTCACTTCTGTTCGTTTTCGTTGAAAAGTGGGGAAACCTTGATTACTGTAACAGCTGAATCATAGAGGAAAGCAGTTGTTAGAAGGCTTCTGCTTCATAAGTCATTGTCATTATGAAAATTTCTGAATTACTGCCGCTCTAGCAAATCCTGTACTTTCTATTGGTATTTGGATATTTTCTTTATGTACTTGTAGCACAGTAAATGTGTGGTCCTGGGGTTAGGATTTTTACTGAGCAACTGTTTCTTGTGTTTCTTTGTATAACTGCTGAGTGTGCAGCTTGTGGTTTTATAGCAAAGGATGAACTCCACATACAAATTTGTACCAAACTGAAGCAACAGGAACGCTTAACTGACGCTGTGCGTGTTGCAATTCCGGACAGTATCAATTGAGAAACTATCCACCTGGTGTGGGTTTCAACTGCTGCTCTCGTGTCTCAAACGCCACAATAAATAAACCCGTCGTTAATTGTCACATTCAGGAGAAACACATGTTTGGCAGCTGTCCAATTTACGCATACATGTAAGTAAAATCATTCCATAACAATATCATTATTTGCATCTGTCTTTATTTCAGGCCTGTACAACAATATTAAGACTCCATGTGTTATATCCTGGTGCATCTGATGTTTAGAGAGTATTGACTTGTACTATTATGAAACCTTTTGAATTGAATGTCTTTTTATGCCACTGCTGCCATGTTTCAAAGTCAGAACATGAATTAAAAGGCTGTTTTGCTCTTGTGCTAATGTAGAGCTGAAGTAAATAGACAGTGATACCGTGAAGTTGAAGCAATGCTACAGTAACTAATTTCTTCACTCGTAGATAATTGATAGTACATTTTCTATTTATTAATTCAAGTGCTGGAAAAGTTCATCACAAAATAGACAATTATTCCTGTAAATCATCTCACACTGAAATGAGCCATTTGTGTCCGCAGAAAGGAATACGCTGCGCTGAAGTGTCAATTCCAACATCATTCAGGACTAAACTCTTGCACTAACCTCAATCTAAACCTGGTTCCTCAACGACTCAAATTACTCAAAATTCTCTTCTAATGACTTACTGGCTTGGAAAGATCTGTGTGGAATACGATTCACTGTATGTATTTGATGCCTTTTCAAACCAAGATGAAAGATATTTGAAAATCAAAAGCAGCTGAAAGTGTGAGCAAGGCTGAGAGAGGTGGACAGATGTGCATAGGAACGTGTCTCACAGTTTTTAAATATCAGACGTTCAAAACATGAAGGCCCATGAATTACTGATCACATTATGAGTCAGTCCTCGTTTTCCTCCTGACATTGGATACAGGTAAAACGACAGGTGCGGGTCCTCTGTAGCACATGGAACACAAGTGATGACATCCGCTGATTCCCAACCAGTGGGTGTTTGGCTTCTTCTTTTAACTGTAAATGTGGCTTATTATTTGCTGCTTTAAAAGATCTACATTTTGGGAAATAAGCACAGTTGTACGACACTAGGCCCTAGCTGACCACGTGAGGGGCTTCATGGGGCAGCAGTGTCATATGGGTTTTTTTATAGGATCCATTTTGTTTATTTAGAGGGTCCACCCACTTTGCTTGTTTGACTCTGCACTACGACTGGAGCAACACTTTGCTTCACTTTAACAATGAACTTTGGTACGTGTGTCTAAAGTAAACATTTTCTCTGTTATGCCCTGAGCTGCAATAATACTGGGCTGATCTGTGTGATGTACATTAAGCAATGTTCAGCAGAGGTGGGGTTCATCCTTCATGCGCTCCAGTTACAACGCTGGTAACTGCCCAGTCACGTGTCTTGATGATTTTCCTCTCCAGCTGCGCAGCAGTGACTCAGAGACCGTCACAGAATCCAACAACAGTCTGCTCGGAGTTTTGTCCTGATCTTTGTTCAGAATCCAAGCTGGACCCAGGATGTCTTTCTCTGGAATGCGTCTCATCCTTTTATCCACACTGCTCACTCTCCCTGAACCAGATCAGTGTGTTTTCCTCTGCTACTGACTGAACTCTTTCATCCAGGCCATGTTTTCAGACTGCCTAACATGTGCGTTATTCTTGACTCTATAGGGTTCCCTCAGCATTACCTGCCTGCACAAGATTGCTGTTTTTTTGTCTCAAAGGCCCCGATCAGGGAAACCATTACTTCCTGCTATGAACAAAACACAACATTTTCCAATTGTAGAAAACATGCATTCATGTGAGTAACAACATTTATTCACAGTTGTGTCATACAAAGGTCCCAACTGTTCTATTGATGATCAGCATAACCAGTAATAATGAAAAGAAAGTTTTTTATTTATTTATATAACATATATACACACACACCACACCACTCTATTCTCACCCTCCGCGGGTGGTCTCATCCACTTTCCAAGCTCGGGTCCTCTACCAGAGGCCAGGGAGCTTGAGGGTTCTGCGCAGTATCCTTGCTGTTCCTAGGACTGCACTTTTCTGGACTGAGATTCGGATGTTTTTCCAGGGATCTGTTGTAGCTACTCCTCCAGTTTGGGGGTCACAGCCCCTAGTGCTCCGATCACCACAGGCACCACTGTGGCCTTCACCTTCCAAGCCTTCTCCAGTTCTTCTCTGAGCCCTTGGTATTTCTCTAGTTTCTCATGTTCCTTTTTCCTGATGTTGCCATCGCTTGGTATTGCCACATCCACCACTACGGCTTTCCTCTGCTCTTTATCCACCACCACAATGTCTGGTTGGTTCGCCATTACCATTCTGTCAGTTTGGATCTGGAAGTCCCACAGGATCTTGGCTCGCTCGTTCTCTACCACCTTGGGAGGTGTTTCCCACTTTGACCTTGGGGTTTCCAGTCCATACTCCGCGCAAATGTTCCTGTATACTATGCCAGCCACTTGGTTATGGCGTTCCATGTATGCTTTGCCTGCCAGCATCTTACACCCTGCAGTTATGTGCTGGATTGTCTCAGGGCCTCTTTGCACAGTCTACACCTTGGGTCTTGTCTGGTGTGGTAGATCTGGGCCTCTATGGCTCTGGTGCTCAGGGCCTGCTCCTGTGCAGCCAGGATGAGTGCCTCTGTGCTGTCCTTCAGCCCAGCCCTTTCAAGCCATTGGTAGGATTTGTTGAGATCAGCCACTTCAGTTATGTTCCAGTGGTACATCCCGTGCAAGGGCTTGTCCTCCCATGATGGTCCCTCTTCCAGCATCTCATCCTCTGTTCTCCACTGCCTGAGACATTCACTCAGCACGTCATCTGTCGGGGCCTTATCCTTGATGTACTTATGGATCTTGGATGTTTCATCCTGGATAGTGGCTCTCACGCTCACTAGTCCTCGGCCCTCCTTCCTTGCGGCTAGCGTACAGTCTCAGGGTGCTGGATTTGGGGTGGAACCCTCCATGCATGGTGAGGAGCTTTCGTGTCTTAACATCTGTGGTCTGTATCTCTTCCTTTGGCCACCTTATTATTCCCGCAGGGTATCTGATCACTGGCAGAGCGTAGCTGTTTATTGCCCGGGGTTTGTTCTTGCCATTGAGCTGGCTTCTTAGGACTTGCCTTACTCGTTGGAGGTATTTGGCTGTTGCCGCATTCCTTGTTGCCTGTTCAAGGTTGCCGTTCGCCTGTGGTATTCCAAAGTACTTGTAATTGTCCTCAATGTCTGCTATTGTTCCTTCTGGGAGTGAGACCCCTTCTGTGTGGATTACCTTGCCTCTCTTTGTCACCATCCTCCCACATTTCTCGAGTCCGAATGACATTCCGATGTCCGAGCTGTAGATCCTGGTGGTGTGGATCAGCGAGTCGATGTCTCGCTCACTCTTGGCGTACAGCTTGATGTCATCCATGTAGAGGAGGTGACTTATGGTGGCCCCGTTCCGGAGTCGGTATCCATAGCCAGTCTTGTTTATTATTTGGCTGAGGGGGTTCAGACCTATGCAGAACAGCAGTGGGGACAGTGCATCTCCTTGGTATATGCCACATTTGATGGATACTTGGGCGAGTGGCTTCCCATTGGCTTCAAGGGTGGTTCTCCACAACCTCATCGAGTTTGCAATGAAGGCCCTTAGAGTTCTGTTGATGTTGTACAGCTCCAAGCATTCAGTGATCCATGTGTGTGGCATTGAGTCATAGGCTTTCTTGTAGTCGATCCAGGCTGTGCACAGGTTGGTGTGTCGCATTCTGCAGTCTTGGTCTACTGTTCTGTCAACCAGGAGTTGGTGTTTGGCTCCTCTGGTATCCTTACCAATGCCCTTCTGTGCTTCGCTCATGTATTGACTCATGTGCCCACTTATCTTAGCTGGGATGATGCCTGACATGAGCTTCCATGTTGTGGAGAGACAGGTTATTGGCCGGTAGTTGGATGGGACTGCACCCTTTGAGGGATCCTTCATTATCAGGATCGTTCGCCCTTCGGTTAGCCATTCAGGGTGAGTCCCATCCCTTAGCAGCTGGTTCATTTGTGCTGCCAGGTGCTCGTGGATTGCAGTGAGCTTCTTTAGCCAGTAGGCGTGGATCATGTCAGGGCCGGGTGCTGTCCAGTTTTTCATACCTGAGACTCTTTGTTGGATGTCTGCCACTGTGATAGTCACTGGGTTCTGTTCAGGGAGGTTGCTGTGGTCTTCCCTCAGGTCCACCAGCCACTGTGCATTGCTGTTGTGTGACACCTCCCTTTCCCATATACCCTTCCAGTACTGTTCAGTTTCCAGCCTTGGTGGGTCTGCTCTGTTGTTATTACCCTGCCATTGAGAGTACACTTTCGCAGGTTGTGTTGCGAACAGCCGGTTTATTCGTCTGGCTTCGTTATCTCTGGTGTATCTCTTTAGGCGGCTGGCCAAGGCTTGTAGCCTTTGCTTGGCAGTTTTGAGTGCTTCAGGTATGGGCATCTGGCTGTACCTCTTAGGCATCGGTCTTTTCATTGAACCTCTCTGGGCCTCTGTCATTTGGCTCACTTCCCTCCGAGCTGCCTTGATTTTTGCCTCCAACCTTCGTTTCCATGGTGGGTATTGTTTCTCATGGCTCCCATGGTTGCTCTTATAGCCAAGCACCTCTAGGATCACTGATGCTGAAGCGTATATCAGCGCATTGGTTTCTGTGATTGTTGTGGTAGGGATCGCTCTCAATGCTGCATTCACATCTTCCATGAGACTTTCTGATGGTACTTCACTTAGCCGTTGTAGTGGGGTTCGGGGTTGCCTGTTCAATCTCGCCATGATCTTATCTTTCAGGTCAGTCGCTGCCTCGCTCAGCGTATCTGTGCTTATTGGGGCTTCGTACCCAATTTCCGGTTGGGGAGATGGTGAAACCTCCCCTCTGACCTGGCGTCCTGGCTCCCCCTTGCCGTAGCATTTGTGTTGTATCTCGTCAATCTCAAGTTGTGATAGCAGTTGCCGTTTGTGAATGTTGGAACACTGAGCTACTAGATTGCACATGATTGCAAGCTGTCCAATTGACGCATACATGTAAGTAAAATCATTCCATAACAAAAGTATTATTTGCATCTGTCTTTATTTTATGCCTGTGCAACAATATTACGACTATATGTGTTATATCCTGGTGTATCTGATGTTTTGACTATTGTGGAACTTTTTGAATTGAATGTCTTTTTATGCCACTGCTGCCATGTTTCAAAGTTAGAACATGAATTAAAAGGCTGTTTTGCTCTTGTGTTTTCTGCTGTAGTTTGATCACTGAGAGCGGTGAACAGAGGTGTGTTGACCCAAAAGCTAAGTGGCTTCCAACACGCCTTGCACGTTTAGAGGAAGTAAGTCAAGAGCAAAGACGGCACACGCTAATGTAGAGCTGAAGTAAATAGACTGACACTGTGAAGTTGATGCTATGCTAACTAATTTCTTCACTCGACCATAATTGATGAGTGCATTTTTTATTTATTAATTCAAGTGCTGGGAAAGTGCATCACAACATAGACAATTATTCCTGTAAATCATCTCAGACTGAAATGAGCCATTTGTCTCTGCAGAAAGGAATACACTGCCACAAACTGTGAAACAGCCAAGAAGATGATGCAACATGACTTTTCTCAGCAGAAATGTATTTTTGTTTCACTTCTCTAATACTTGAGACACTTGTACTGTGTTTGAAAACCTACTTGGCAATAAACTTGTTTTAAATTCAAATTTTTTAAGTGTTATCTTCTGCTGTGAATACACCGTTCCCTCCAGGCGGGTTCCGTGTTTCACCAACAACAAATCGTGGGTCACCGCTGATATTAAAGTTCTGCTAAAGGAGAAGAAGAGAGCATTTAGGTCAGGGGACAGGGAGGAGCTGAGGAGGAAAATCCATGAGGGAAAGGCCAATTACAGGAGGAAGATGGAGCAGCAGCAGCAGAACAATGTCAGTGAGGTGTGGAGAAGCCTGAACACCATCTCAGGCTTCAGAGCTCCACACCCACAGGCTGAGGGGGACCTGAGCTCATACTTTAATAGGTTTGACCAAGCACCCACTCAACTCTGACATCACACCTGATGAAGACACTGGAGAGACTGGTCCTGGGTCACCTCCGCTCTGCGGTGGGAACCTACCTGGACCCGCTGCAGTTCACCTACCGACACGGCATAGGAGCAGACGACGCCGTCATCTTCCTCCTACATCGAGCTCTTTCTCACCTAGAGAAGCCCGGCAGCACTGTGAGGATCATGTTCTTTGACTTCAAATAACAAATTATCTGTGCAAGATTTGTGCAAACTGGTACTTATTGTATTGAAGACTTATATTCATTACTGTGCAATAGCCCTTCAATGACCTCATACTCACTCCAACTGTACTGTACTGTGTCGTACTGTGCTAACACAAACTGTTCTGTAGCTGTATTCTCTCTAATCTGTACTGCTGTTGTGAGAAGTAATTTCCCCACTGCGTGACTATGAAAGGTTTTTTTTATCTTATCTTATCTCATCTTATCTTATCACATAACATGTCTAAACATGTCTTCTGGCTTGTTGTCTTTTTTCAAATGACTGATGATGATTGTTAATTATGTTCATCGTGGGTGGTGTTTCTTTCAGGTCAGATTGATGGTCAGGAAATCACTGTAACAGCTGTGCTGGCTCTCATTGTGCATCAGTAAGTAATCATGAATATGTCAACAGATAAAAATATGACACCAATAGGTTGTTGTTTTAGCCAGTACATTACAACAGTAAATCTGTTAGGTTATTGTGGCCAAAGCTCTTTTGGCAAGGTCAAGATCTGGGTTTTTGTTTCTTGTTTTATTCTGAAGGACTCTCTGTTTTCACTTAGTTGTCATGTTTTGGTTCCAGTTTCCTGTTTTATTATGTAGTACTTCCGGTTTCTGTTTTCATCTTCGTCCCGGTCTCATTACACACACCTGTCTCAGATTAGTATCACCCACGTCTCAGCGGTTTCTATGGCACCCTCAGCTAATCATGCACACCTGCCTGTCATTTGGTAATCAGTCATCAGTATTTAAGCACCAGTATTCACCCAAGCCAGTTGCCAGATCGTCGAATGCAAGTCATCACGTTCCAGCAGTTTCCCAGTTCAGCTTACCTCGTTTTGATCCTGTTCCGTACTTCTGACCGCCGACTCCTGCTTAACCCTGACTGGCACTGTAGCCGTGTTTCATCTGTTGTTGAGCCTTGCCTGTCTCTGGACCTGATCTCGCCTGCTGCTTTTGTACCTAAACCTGATCCCTGCTGTGTGTGACCTGAACGGTTGCTGGATTAAACCTCATTTTTTTTCACCACCTACCTTGTGTCCTCGCGCTCTGATCTCTGCCTAAACCTGACAGGTCGCAACGCACCTTTAAAATATTTCAGGTGTTTTTCTAGAATATGTGTATTCACACCTGTAGCTAATAGTTTTACAGGTTTGTTTTCCCAATGAAGAAAAAAAGCAAACAGCTGTACGTTTGTGCAAAATCAGACTGATTGATGCTACTCATTGTCCGCTCAGACCATAATAAGGCAAATGTTATAATTTCAAATTAACAGATGATGATTTTTGCTCTTTTTTTTATCTTCTTAATGGAGTCTGACTTTTTTCCCAATTTCTAGGTCACAAACTTTGTTTATATCACGGTTGTGAGGAATCCATGAATAAAAATCCTCCTAAACCAGTGTAATAACTTTGTTTGTGAATTTGATTACACCACATCTTTGGCTAATGCAAGCTCTGCCCACTGTCATGCTGAAGTCTTCATTATATTTACTAGGAATGAACGATAGATATTAATTTGTTTTTTTTGTTTTTAATGACTCAGATTTTCACATCCATCTGACAGGAAACAGATTTGATGTTCTCATTTTTCAGAGTAATTTCAATACATACTCATTTCTAGATAATTTTGGCAGAAGCTAGGACCGTGTTGTAACACGAAATAGAAATGGATCTGCTGAGGTTGGGAATTCACTTCTGTTGGTTTTCGTTGAAAAGTGGGAAACCTTGATTACTGTAACAGCTGAATCAGAGGAAAGCAGTTGTTAGAAGGCTTCTGCTTCATAAGTCATTGTCATTATGAAAATTTCTGAATTACTGCCGCTATAGCAAATCCTGTACTTTCTATTGGTATTTGGATAATTTCTTTATGTACACGTAGCACAGTAAATGTGTGGTCCTGGGTTTAATATTTTTAGTGAGAGACTGTTTCTTGTGTTTCTTTGTATAACTGCTGAGTGTGCAGCTTGTGGTTTTATAGCAAAGGATGAACTCCACATACAAATTTGTACCAAACTGAAGCAACATGAACGCTTAACTGACGCTGTGCGTCAAACGCCACAATAAATAAACCCGTCGTTAATTGTCACATTCAGGAGAAACACATTTTTGGCAGCTGTCCAATTTACGCATACATGTAAGTAATATCATTCCATAACAAAATTATTATTTGCATCTGTCTTTAATTCAGGCCTGCACAACAATATTAAGACTCCATGTGTTATATCCTGGTGCATCTGATGTTTAGAGAGTATTGACTTTTACTATTATGAAAGCTTTTGAACATAATGTCTTTTTATGCCACTGCTGCCATGTTTCAAAGTCAGAACATGAATTAAAAGGCTGTTTTGCTCTTGTGCTAATGTAGAGCTGAAGTAAATAGACAGTGATACCGTGAAGTTCAAGCAATACTACAGTAACTAATTTCTTCACTTGTAGATAATTGATGAGTACATTTTCTATTTATTAATTCAAGTGCTGGAAAAGTTCATCACAACATTGACAATTATTCCTGTAAATCATCTCAGACTGAAATGAGCCATTTGTGTCCGCAGAAAGGAATACACTGCCGCAAAGTGTCAATTCCAACATCATTTAGGACTAAACTCTTACCTCAATCAAAACCTGGTTCCTCAACGACTCAATTCCACCGGCTGCAGTTCATGCAGTGTTTTGTTATTTGTTTTGTTGATAGAACATAAGCAATATGTTACAAGTCAACCATTTAGTTGACTGTTGAGTAAAAGCCATGACCAACGAATCATGACTTAGTCTATTTTTAGTACAGATTTCCTTTGTTATTGAATCTTTTTAAAAAAGATCACTTTCCTGGTGTGCGATATTTGACTTCTAATGACTTACTGGCTTGGAAAGATCTGTGTGGAATATGATTCACTGTATGTATTTGATGCCTTTTCAAACCTAGATGAAAGATATTTGAAAATCAAAGGCAGCTGAAAGTGTGAGCAAGGCTGAGAGAGGTGGACAGATGTGCATAGGAACGTGTCTCATAGTTTTTAAATATCAGACGTTCAAAACATGAAGGTCCATGAATTACTGATCACATTATGAGTCAATCCTCGTTTTCCTCCTGACATTGGATACAGGTAAAACGACAGGTGCGGGTTTTCCGTAGCACATGGAACACAAGTGATGACATCCGCTGATTCCCAACCAGTGGGTGTTTGGCTTCTTCTTTTTACTGTAAATGTGGCTTATTATTTGCTGCTTTAAAAGATCTACATTTTGGGAAATAAGCACAGTTGTACGACACTAGGCCCTAGCTGACCACGTGAGGGGCTTCATGGGGCAGCAGTGTCATAAGGTTTAGGGCATTTTATAGGATCCATTTTGTTTATTTAGAGGGTCCTCCCACTTTGCTTGTTTGACTCTGCACTACGACTACGATGAATCACCACATTTAAGCTAAAATCACTAGTTTGATGAAGCCTTTTTAATTCAGAACATGTGACATATTTGACATTAAATAAAGTATAACGTATATTCAATGCACTAAATGCCTCATAATAAGTCTGCAGTTGGTTGTGATTCACAAAATTTACGCAAACACAACACACATTCTCTGTATTTCAGTTGCAAAAAGACAGATGTTTGAGGTTTTGAAGATAACCGCTTTGAAGTTACTTATGTGTGTACTTTGCAGTACACACATAAGTAACACCAAGAATTGCCCAGCAGGTGTCAGCACACCAATTTTATCAAGAAGCTTTTTAACAATGAACTTTAACTGTGTGTCCAGTCTGTGGAGCTTCCGACTGTTTAGAATGATAAATCTTCACACAGTTTACATTCAATAAGAAAGATTTACTGTTAAACAGCACGCTAATGTATCACACAGTTCTATCTTATGTGCACAAATACCTGATAACATTTGTTTGTACTGGAACCTCAAACTAAGGCCACAATGCAAATCACTAGTCTTTGCTACCATTCTTCTTCCACACATTTTCTGGACAAAAAAGTTGGGAAAAGCATCATTTAAGCAGCGGAGGTGTTGCAAGTTAAGGTTTAGAGTCTTTCTGTGTTTGACTTGAAGGAGGATCCACCAGGTCTTTGAATCCCAGTTTCTCCAGGGGTTCTTTGGCCATCAGCTGACTGGATTTTAGAATGGAAAACAAAGTTTTAGCATTAGTTTGTGGACATAACCTTACAGTAGGGCCGAGACTTAAATAAAAAACGACAGTTATTGTGTCATCCTCTTAAAATATGTTACTTACCGTTGGGTCTAAAGTGGCCACAACACTTTTCATACGCTGAGAGACGAGGACAACAAAGCACAACAAGCTACAACTTCATTTTACTTGCAAGAGGAGCCCTGAGGTCTTAGCGTCTTAAAGCGCTTCACCCAGGAACCTTCAAGAAAATTCCATATAAGGATAAAACACTATATCATCATGAACTGTTCAACCCTAAGAATGCTGACCCTTTTCTGGCCTTTCAAGCTTACTCAAAATAGGTCAGCAGGCACAAAACACCTGAATCTGTGTCTGGGTGCAGGCTGCATCTCCAGCAAAGTATAACATGTTCCTGTTTCTGACAGGATTAAAACATTGAACAAATATATCCTTTATAATGACAATAGGTAACAAACGACTAAATTAACCTTGTGAGTGACGTACCATCATAATAGCAAATCATAAATCAGTCAGTAAATCACATTTACTCTAACACTGACTGATTCATCCGACATTCTAAGTAATCTTTTGAATGCAGGCGGCACCTGAATCATAAAGGAAAGCACCAGTCGTTAAAAGGTTTCTTCTTCATAAGTCATTGTCATTATAAATATTTCTAAATTCCTGCCGCTCTAGCAAATCCTGTACTTTTTATTGGTATTTGGATATTTTCTTTATGTACATGCAGCACAGTAATTGTGTGGTCCTGGAGTTAGGATTTTTACCGAGTGACTGTTTCTTGTGTTTCTTTGTATAACTGCTGAGTGTGCAGCTTTATACTGTAGCAAAGGTCATCGAAAACAGATTTCCACGGTACTCCATTAGTCAGGACAGTTATCTATTTTTAATTAATTGTCTAAGCTTTCTGAGATGTGACTCCCTCTTTCTTGGTTTGGGCATGTCCATGTGTTTGCTGTATTTATACAGCAGACAGAGCCGTACACACTCCAGACACTCCATCAGTCCAGGACCCAGGATGCCTTCCTCCACTAGCTGCGCTTTGTCCTTTATGTGTTTGACTCTCCTGCTTCTCCTTCCTGCACAAGGTGAGTGTGTTTTCTCTAATGATGAACTCCACACACAAATTTGTACCAAACTGTAGCAACATGAACTCATACCTGACGCTGTGCGTGTTGCAATTCAGGACGCACAGGACAGATGGTGTCGAAAAACCATCCACCTGGTGTGGGTGTCAGCTGCTGCCTGCGTGTCTCAAACGCCACAATAAATGAAGCCGTCGTTGAGTGTTACATTCAGGAGAAACACATGATTGCAAGCTGTCCAATTGACGCATACATGTAAGTAAAATCATTCCATAACAAAAGTATTATTTGCATCTGTCTTTATTTCATGCCTGTACAACAATATTAAGATTCCATGTGTTATATCTTTGTGTATCAAATGTTTTAGGAGTATTGACTTGTACTATTATGGAACTTTTTGAATTGAATGTCTTTTTATGCCACTGCTGCTATGTTTCAAAGTTAGAACATGAATTAAAAGGCTGTTTTGCTCTTGTGTTTTCTGCTGTAGTTTGATCACTGAGAGCGGTGAACAGAGGTGTGTTGACCCAAAAGCTAAGTGGCTTCAAAAAAGGCTTGCACGTTTAGAGAAAGTAAGTCAAGAGCACAGACGGCACACGCCAATGTAGAGCTGAAGTAAATGACAGTGACACTGTGAAGTTGATGCTATGCTAACTAATTTCTTCACTCGTAGATATTTGAAAAGTACATTTTCTATTTATTAATTCAAGTGCTGGAAAAGTGCATCACAACATAGACAATTATTCCTGTAAATCATCTCTCACTGAAATGAGTTATTTGTCTCTGCAGAAAGGAATATACTGCACCAAAGTGTCAATTCCAATATTATTCAAGACTTAACTCTGGTTCCTCAACGACTCAAATTCCACCGGCTGCAGTTCCTGCAGTGTTTTTTCATTTGTTTTGTTAATGTAACCAGTTATCATATAAACGTCTTGTACTGTGTTTGAAAACCTACTTGGCAATAAACTGTTTTGATTTCAAATTTTTTTAAGTGTTATTGCTTATGTTTTAAGTCAACCATTTAGTTGACTGTTGAGTAAAAGCTATGACCAACGAATCATGACTTAGTCTATTTTTAGTACAGATTCCTTTGTTATTGAATCTTTTTCAAAAAGATCACTTTCCTGGTGTGCGATATTTGACTTCTAATGACTTACTGGCTTGGAAAGATCTGTGTGGAATACGATTCACTGTATGTATTTGATGCCTTTTCAAACCTAGATAAAAGATATTTGCAAATCAAAGGCAGCTGAAAGTGTGAGCAAGGCTGAGAGAGGTGGACAGATGTGCATAGGAACGTGTCTCACAGTTTTTAAATATCAGACGTTCAAATCATGAAGGTCCATGAATTACTGATCACATTATGAGTCAGTCCTCGTTTTCCTCCTGACATTGGATATAGTTAAAACAACAGGTGCTGCTTCTCTGTAGCACATGGAACACAAGTGATGACATCCGCTGATTCCCAACCAGTGGGTGTTTGGCTTCTTCTATTTACTGTAAATGTGGCTTACTATTTGCTGCTTTAAAAGATCTACATTTTGGGAAATAAGCACAGTTGTACGACACTAGGCCCTAGCTGACCACGTGAGGGGCTTCATGGGGCAGCAGTGCCATTTTTTAGTTTAGGGCATTTTATAGGATTCATTTTGTTTATTTAGAGGGTCCTCCCACTTTGCTTGTTTGACTCTGCACTACGACTGGAGCAACACTTTGCTTTGCTTTAACAATGAACTTTGGTACGTGTGTCTAAAGTAAACATTTTCTCTGCTCTGCCGTGAGCTGTGTGATGTACATTAAGCAATGTTCAGCAGAGGTGGGGTTCATCCTTCATGCGCTCCAGTTACAACGCTGGTAACTGCCCAGTCACACGTCTTGATGATTTTCCTCTCCAGCTGCGCAGCAGTGACTCAGAGACCGTCACAGAATCCAACAACAGTCTGCTCGGAGTTTTGTCCTGATCTTTGTTCAGAATCCAAGCTGGACCCACGATGTCTTTCTCTGGAATGCGTCTCATCCTTTTATCCACACTGCTCACTCTCCCTGGACCAGGTCAGTGTGTTTTCCTCTGCTACTGACTGAACTCTTTGATTCAGGCCATGTTTTCAGCCTGCCTAACATGTGCGTTATTCTTGACTCTGTAGGGTTCTCTCAGTGTTCTTTGCCTACACCAAGGAGTGGTGGACCTGTTGCTCTAGATTGCTGTTTTTCCGTCTCAAAGGCCCCGATCAGGGGAACCATTACTTCCTGCTATGAACAAAACACAACATTTTCCGATTGTAGAAAACATGCGTTCATGTGAGAAACAACATTCATTCACAGTTGTGTCATACAAAGGTCCCAACTGTTCTATTGATGATCAGCATAACCAGTAATAATGAAAAGAAAGTTTTTTATTTATATAACATATATATATATATATATTTTTATATAACAAGGTTGTTGATATTTTTTGCCTGTGTACGTCTCTGCAGCTTTAAAACTCGAAACAAAAACACTTTTTGTGTGGACCCAGCCTCCCCGTGGCTTCCAGAGAGATTTGAGAGGTTGAAGAAGGTAAATTATTTTTATTCTTTTTTTTTTAGTTGTAATGATGATTCTGTAAGTATTGTCAGCTTTTATGTTTCCCCCAATAACAAGAGTCTTAATGAAGCTTTACATTAGGTGTTTCAGAGCTACCCAACGGCTTGTTTGACTTATTGTTTAAAGTTAAATAAATCCTAAATTATGTCCCAGCAGAGATTAACTTTGCTTGTATTTCTTCACAGCGGGGGATTTGTTGCCGGTTTCCCTGAATGCTCTTCTTCATCCAAAATCATGACAATGGATTATAATGTTCTATGTATAAATCACCACATTTAAGCTAAAATCACCAGTTTGATGAAGCCTTTTTAATTCAGAACATGTGAAATATTTGACATCAAATAAAGTATAACATATATTCAATGCAATAAATGCCTCATAATAAACCTGCAGTTGGTTGTGATTCACAACATTCACGCAAACACAACATGTATTATACATGTATTTCAGTTGCAAAAAGACAGATGCTTGAGGCTTTGAAGACAACAGCTCTTTGCAGTACACACATAAGTAACACCAAGAATTGCCCAGCAGGTGTCAGCACACCAATTTTATCAAGAAGCTTTTTAACAATGAACTTTAACTGTGTGTCCAGTCTGTGGAGCTTCCGACTGTTTAGAATGATAAATCTTCACACAGTTTACATTCAATAAGAAAGATTTACTGTTAAACAGCACGCTAATGTATCACACAGTCCTATCTTATGTGCACAAATACCTGATAACATTTGTTTGTACTGGAACCTCAAACTAAGGCCACAATGCAAATCACTAGTCTTCTCTACAATTCCTCCACACATTTGCTGGAAACAAAAAGTTCAGAGAAGCATCATTCAAGCAGCGGAGGTGTTGCAAGTTAAGGTTTAGTGTCTTTCTGTGTTTGGCTTGAAGGAGGATCCACCAGGTCTTTGAATCCCAGTTTCTCCAGAGGTTCTTTGGCCATCAGCTGACTGGATTTTAAAATGGAAAACAAACCTTTAACATTAGTTTGTGGACATAACCTTACAGTAGGGCTGAGACTTAAATAAAAAACGACAGTTATTGTGTCATCCTATTTAAAATATGTTACTTACTGATTCATCCGACATTCTAAGTAATCTTTAGACTGCAGGCGGCATTTGGAGTTGTCGAATGTGCTCTGTCTCAAGCATTTCATAAACTTCTCCTTGAAAGCTTTGCACTCACCTGAAATAATAAAAAGCCACTGTCAGCCTCCAATCAGTCTTGCTTCAGCGTATCTGATACAGACGCTTTATCAGTCTCCGTTGTTGTATAAAATTCAATTAAGATTTAGGATAGTTTTATTCTACGCTAGATCTCCACAGTAAACGCGTAGCATTAACTGTAGCCGCATCCAGCTGTTGCGAGATGCGCGTTACGTCTGTTCTGTTCAACTAACAGACGTCACTGTTGGTAGAGAAACGCTTGTTAAATGTAAATGCTATGCGGTACATTTGAATTGTGTCTATGACGTCCGAGCTCAACGATCTCGTCTGTCTCATCTCTATACTTTTACCTAAATGATCCAGAGGAAAAGCTCCTTTATCCGGAGCCCGAGGCTGAAAAGATTTGGTGCCGAAATTCATAGCAGTTGACATGATTGCGAGACTTTTTATGAAACACTAGCAGAAAGCTGTGACACTTTAGTCGCATTAAAATGACGTTTTGTTTTGGGGTCGTCACAACACAGACATTAGCAGTAGATCGTCGTACAAAGACATTAGCAGTAGATTATAGATTCGGATTATGCTTTATTAAGGTCACGATCAACAAAATGTAATTATAGAAAAACAAATATTTCGCGTGTCACAGATGCAAAGACACATTTGAAGAGAAAATTTAACCATTCGGCTTTCAAAGGTTAATTCTGTTTTAATATTTTTATTTGCTGTTTGGCCGTGACCATCCACTGCAAATCCTCTTTAAGACGCTATAGACGTAAGTAACTTAGAATTTTTACATTTGAATGTTATGGTTTTATAGAAATTTAGTATTGAAATGTTTGAAATGACTGCTGGTCATTTCTGGAGCACACACTAACGTGTGTTCTGTTGTTTTGCCGCCAGGTGTCGCACTTTAGTAAGCGATGCGGCTGAATGGCGGGGGAGAGAAAACAGACAGGGAAGCAGAGAGAGAGAGAGAGAGAGAGAGAGAGAGAGAGAGAGAGAGAGAGAGAGAGAGGGAGGAGGCGATGCCAACGTATAGGCTTAATTATTATGCAGGCGGCGATGCTGGGTAATAGCAGTCGGTGATAAAAAAGCGAGAGGGGAGAGGTTTCCTCTCGTTGAAAGCGTTCCAGCCTCGTCTCGCCTCTCTCTTCAGATCGGGGCTGACAGGTGAGCGGGCGGGCGGTCTGTCTGTCTGTCTGTCGGTCTGTCTGTCTGTCTGTCTGACGGACTCCGGCGGCGGATGATCTTGTGCCGGCTGCGTCGCACGGCGGCGGCGAGGCTGGACGGATAAGCTGACCATGGAACCGGAGGGCAGCAACCGGCTCCTGCAGGACGTGCTGGCGAGACCGGGCAACGATGCGTGCGCGGACTGCGGCAATCCAGGTAAAGCGAAGCGCGCCGGGGACCGAGGGAGGGGACGCGAACCAGCTGGGGAGCACATTAGGAGCAGGGACCTGAAACACCGTTAGAAAACACCCGTAGGAAGAAGACTGGTGAAAGCGGACTACTGAGGGCTGAGTCTGAACCGCAGACGCCTATAACACTACTGTCAAGTGTGTTGGAGTACAAACACTGTGTGTGTGTGTGTGTGTGTGTGTGTGTGTGTGTGTGTGTGTGTGTGTGTGTGTGTGTGTGTGTTCGCCTGTAGGTGCTTTTCGACCACTTATTTTGCAGGGTTGTGTTATTCTCCATCACCCCCCCCCCCCCCCCCATCTTCCCTTTCTCCTCTCTGAAATGCTAATAAAGCGGCCACTGAGGCTCCGCTTCGGGCCTCACGCCCAGCGCTTGGAGCCCGGCCCACCCAGGATGCCAGTTCCTCGGCCTTGGCCGGGGCTCCTCTGAGGACCGGCTGCAAGCGGAGCGCTCACGATGAGGGAGATAAATAAATGAACCAGGAGTTAGATAGCGTTGTCTGAGCCGGTGGCCACTTGAAGACAGTGAACTGGCAGAGTCGCTTCGTGGAAGGATGAGTTGAAGGTTTTTTTAAATGTGAGGGGCCTGTGATGCTGATGCTGCTGTGTCAAGGTGCTAAAATGCACACGAATGAGCATCACCTGCTGCAGCGCTTGCACTGTCATTACGCTAGCGTGACCCCGGTGTGGACTTTTAGCTTGTCGGCCGCCGGCTCCATGATCGATGCCCGCGGAGCCTCATTGGACCCACGGGATCCCTCCTCTGATGCATATTCCTGACAAGCGCGCCGTAACGCGCCTCCAGGAAACACTGACTCAGCGCGTTCGGCCGCCGGGGCCGTCCGTCAGCGCCTTTCTGACCTCTGTGACCAATAATCACATCGGGCCCGTGTGACGGGAAGGTGGGAAAAAGGACGGGGGCGACGGCATGCAGGTTAATGCACGGGGGCTGGTTCCACTCACAGCTGGGGAAGTGACTCAGGCGTTCAGGCAGCGCTCACAGCTGCTCGCGAGGCTCCTCATGGGTGGATGGAGTCCAGCAAGCGTGGTCGAATTAGGGCTCGTTTTGTCCATTTTCAGGAAAATCAGGAAGGAGAGAAACGGAGACTCATCTTTCCAGGAAACGCAGGCTCATGTCAGAGGCTTTTACCCCAAAACCCCCAAAAGAATCACAATACCTCAAAGTCATTATCTTACCTTCCTACTTTGATACTTTATGATATTCTTCATACACAGATGTGACTGAAGCTTGACTGTCACAGCATCCGCGTCAGACTCCGCTCTTATCCCCCCATCGCTCCATTAACCCGACAGAAAACCCGCTGCAGTGGGTCCAAAACCTCGGCCCGGTTCTGTGGACGCACACACCGCCTCCGGCGGAGGAGCAATCGAGCCGCCATCAGATGCGCTTTAAGACGAGGAACCTGAATGCGGTCATAGGAAGAGGTGGACGCCCGGCGGCCCGGAGGTTAGACGCAAAGCGCTGAATCCCAGTGTGAAGACACAAACCAATAATACAAGTTGTCAGAGTTCTCAGATGTGGGAGGAAGAGTGCTGCCCTCGACAAAGTGGCCGTTTCCCACCCGTCTCAACGGCGTCTTTGTCCGTACGGCGCTCTCGATGCGCGTCCCGCTGAAATTACAGTCCTTCGCAGCAAAGCGCGAGTCGGCTCCGCTTGAGTAATTCGCCGTTTCTTTAAGTAGAGTGGAGCGCGGCCGCGACGCACAATAAGGGAACGATTCGCCCGGGCCCCGATATGGAAATGGAGCGGAGCCGGTGCGTGAGGTTAACACTGGGGTTGTGAAGAATAACCAAATACTAGCCGAAGCCTGACCCTCGTTTACAAAGGTCGGGTCTCGTCTCCGGACCCACAGGCAAATGTTTTGTACTTGTAATAATACATCATTTACAATTAGCTGCACAAATTGAGCAATTTACAAGCTCACACGTAACCTCACGTGTCAGCATTTTTCAGTTCGGCGCCGGGCACCTGCTGATCGCGGCCAGCGTGGATTCGGGCCTGACCTCAGTCGACCACAACCCGCGTGGCTGCGGTGCAGCGCGCGTGGCCTCTGACTGTAAAACCTGAGCGTTGTAGTTGCAGGGTGACTTTCCTTTGCAGCTGCTCCAGCTTCGTAACGACGCTGAGATAACATCTCCATTTTCTGTCAGTCAGCTCCAGTCTCAATTAAGCTCCATAATTATAATTACATGTGACATAACGGAGTGATTTGACTAAAACTGTGGCCTCGTTTGTCCTGTTTTCAGTGTAATCGCTCTCTAACCAGCGACCAGAACTCCCAGTGGGTAAACCATACGTAAATGGGAAATTTAACCTTAAACTCAAAAACTAAATGTAGGTGAGTCACGGGGGTCGCGACCTCAGCCGGTAACCGTGACGACGCAGCCGCTGACAGACTGCTGGGTGCTCGTCCACACATACAAATGAACCCGAGCAGATGCGAGCGCCCACAGGCACAAGGAGCCGCCGTTGTCTGAACGCTCCCTCCTTCGTTCCTCCTGCGTCTGCCCCGCGGCGGGGCCACAGGCGCTCCTTTCTTCCACCCAGTGTAGTGGAATCAAAGGCGCCGCTGTCCCTGCGCCCAACGAGCCCCGCGACAACGCCGGACCTCGTCTTTGGCTCCGAACGGCTCCACGGAGACGAGGTTCTGAGGGAACCTCCTGTTCCCTACATGTCTACAGGCGGTACAATAGAGGAGGAAGGTGTGTGTGTGTGTGTGTGTGTGTGTGTGTGTGTGTGTGTGTGTGTGTGTGTGTGTGTGTGTGTGTGTGTGTGTGTGTGTGTGTGTGTGTGTGTGTGTGTGGTTAGTTGGTCACATGGCCTCAATAATCTTTGAGTGCTGTTTCTTTCTGTCTCAGGCCTGACTCAGACAGCGATGACCTCACCACTAAATGGCTTTTTATATCGGCAGGCTTGTGTGTGTGTGGTGTGTGTTAGTGGAGTATACAGTAGGAGTATATTTGCATGTGTTTGAGACGTATATTGAAGGGAGCAGGTTTGATTTCTCCACATCAATCTCCAGCAAGTTGTGCTCGATCCAAGATCGCTGAATGGCTACATGATGAGTTGACATTCAGGAAATACTGCCTACTTGGGATGAAAGAGAGGACTGGAAGGAAGATGGATGGCAGTATCACCCTCAGGGGATGTTGTGAGCTCACATCATCTCTTTGCATGATAGGGGACCCACACTCCCTCCTTTCCTTCCTCCCCACTCCTACAGCAGCTCCTCCGTCACCTCCTCATCTCCAAACCTTCTTTTCTTCTACACGTCCCGCTCCCTCAAGAGGACAAGGAAATGCAGGAATAGTACTGTTTTGTCTTTTATTTGAATGCTCACAGTACAAATGGTTATTATAAAATCATTTAATAAAGTCCAGGATTTAAAATCAAAAACCTACCACTGCTCATTGGTTATTAGTGTTAAATTCTGCATAGTAAACTGACTTAACTGGACTTTATTATTTTAAAGAAATTAATAAATTTTCTGTAAACAATATACTTAGCTTAGCATTTTAATAATATATTTAGCTCATTAGGGCCGACACATCCTGTTAAAGTACATACACACGTTGAGTCATCCGTTGATACAACAATCAATTGTAACTTTGCTCATAAGCAAAAGGCCTGAAACCCTTTCACTACGTGTTCTACGTGTGACATGGTGACCATGTTCCGAACGCCCACGGAACGCTGCGTCACGTCGCAGAGAGAACCTCGTTCTCTGCTCGTTCCCTCCGACTGCTGGTGGTGTGTGTGTGTGTGTGTGTGTGTGTGTGTGTGTGTTTACAGTATGTGTGTGTGACTTTGTGTTGTGTGTTTAGCGTCTCCTTTACAAGCAGAGACTCACTCAACCAGAGTTCCTTGTGACACTTGCTTCATTTGCTTTGCTAATATTACCTCTTAACAGAACCACCATCGGCACGTCCACTATTTATACCCTGGACCTCGAGATGCTGCTTTCTTGGTGGCGCTGCCTTTATGACAGCAACGTCTCCCCCTCCTCCTTTATCTCCCCTCCGTCTCCTCCATCATCCTGCGCCGCTTTGCCCGATTTCATTTCCTCTCCGTTCTCTTTCTGTCCAACCCCCCCCCCCCCTCCGCTCCCTCGTGCAGAGCCAGACTGGGCGTCGCTGACTCTGGGCGTGTTTGTTTGCCAGGCTTGCTCCCTGCTTCACCGGAGCATCCCCCACATCAGCCGGGTCAAGTCTGTCCAGGACACGTGGGACGCCGGCGACGTGGAGGTGAGGCTGCTCAGTGACTCACGCTGTGGCTGCATCAGTTTTCTTTTCTCTCATCAGGTGCTGCGTGATTCTTCTGGCAAAGTCAACAAGTGTATTTCCCAAAATGAATCCCACAGATCGGTCTTGTGCAGCTCTTGCTTGCATCCACCAATGAGAAAAATATAAAGAATGGAGTCATGGTGAATCCACAACCTAAAGCTGCATTATTATAGTTGGCGTTTCCATGGTAACAGCCCAGTCGGGACTTCTTTTAATAATACTAGAGATCCTGCCTTGATTTATATTTAGGGATTGGAGACGACGAGTTCTTATCTGGCCAAAGATCACGGATGTTCACTCGGACCACCTTTAGACGGAGAATTCATCCCAGGGATCGATAAAGCCTTATTTCATTAGCGGCGCTGTTTACACTCCTCTCCGGGGCGTTAAAAGAAGCTGAGCTGGTGTGTGCCTCGCACGCATGCCTGTCTCAGCGATGCGTCTGCGAGAAATACGGTTTCTACGCGGGGGCGGGTTCCGAACGCTGGCCCGGCCCCGTCGGCTGCACCACCAGGTGACTTAAAGGTGACGGCGATGTGAGTCATGAGGAGAACCAGGAGGACAGTAATTAGGACGTGAGCCGTGTCTGACTTACAGTGAAAGAACAGCTGTGTCACAGTTATGTTGACTATGACGCCTCATTCCTTCCAGATCCTCTCAGAGTCACAGAGGCTCAGTGGGGGGTCTCAGCCGGCCGGATGGGGCTCGGGGATTATCCCTTGGCAGATATGCCGCAGTGCTATGAAGCCAATCACCCCTGAAGGAGAGCAGAGTCTTACTGACGCCTTTTTAAAGCCCATTTTTCGGCACTAATAGGTTTGTTTTGACGTCGGCGATCTGGATGTCTTGTTTCCTCAAGAGGCCGCGGCAGAAAAATACCATGTTTTTATTTTGAGCCTTACCTGAGGACAAATGCAGCAAATATGAAAAGTCCTTTTTAGGATTTTTTTAACCCGTTTGTGTTGTTCTGCCTTATTTCAGCTAATGGCTGCTACAGGAAACAGTGCGGCTAAGGCCAAGTATGAGCAGAAGGTTCCTGCGTTCTACTACAGACCAACACACACTGACTGCAAGTGAGTCTAAATCTCAAACACTGGCATCTGAGCCCTGTGTCACCATGTCCGCCCTGTAATTAGCAGTTGATAAACTTCTTAAAACACAACAGGCCTGAATGGAAATAAGAGCACAAACTCACAGGTTTCTCCATCTTGACACAGCTATTTCATATTTAGTTTAAAAATTCCATTACGTAATGCATCATCTCATTGTGTAATATCTCTCCTTTACTGGCAGTAGATGATAAATATCAGAGGTCCGTCCGCATATGATAAGAATGGGTAAATGTGCAGACGCATCCATCACGTTGTGCAGAGACACGATGTAACTGTCAGTGTTCTAGTAAAGCATCTCGCACCTCTGTCTTAAATGTCACTTCCTCTTCGTGCCCATAAGTGACATATACTGTACAGTGACAAGTGGCCACATACTTCCGCACGCAATGCCAAAGTGAAAGGACACACATGACTGGTTTCATTTTATTGACAGAAGGAGTCTATTTAAAGTATAAAGCACTTTAAATAGACAGAGTTTTATCTACTGGGAGCATTGGGAAGCTTTCCTGCCTCTCCGTGTTGGAGCATCCGTCCAAAGGGGTCTGATTGAAACACAGACAAAAGACAAATACCTACGTCTGTGTCTGTGCCACAGGGCCTTTTGTGCATTCAGAATAGAATAGAATAGAATAGAATAGAATAGAATAGAATAGAAAACCTTTATTTTCCCGCGAAGAGGAAATTATTAAAGACAGACAGTGTCTAAGACTTACAGTATTAAGGCTTGAGTTTTATTTCTGCTCAACACATAGGACGTGAGGTGAACAAGACGTTTGTACCCTCGAAGGGAGACCGAGGGTGAGAGAGATAGAGCAGTTGGCATGGTGACGTGTTGCCATTTGGGTTTCTTCACACTAAAGAGGACGACGACCTAAAATCGCCTGCTTTCTTTATATGCAGCTTCAGTAGAAAAGCAAAGAGGGACACATACCTGAGAGACAGTAAAGGTTTAATTAGCCGGGGTCATCGTCAGGACAGTCGGCCACTGCCTAATAATGTAAAACGATAAAAGTGAGTGTGTCCCTTCCATCATGTGTTCAGGATGCTGAGGGAGCAGTGGATCAGAGCCAAGTACGAGAGGAATGAGTTTGAGTTCATCGAGAAGCAGGAGCCGTACTCTGCAGGTAGGCGCAGGCATCACACACACACACACACACACACACACACACACACACACACACACACACACACACACACACACACACACACACGTTTGTTGTATTTTAACCAATGCTGCCACAGTGATTAGGCTGATCGTGCACCACCACTGTGCACATGGGAACAATAGCCACAAAAGGGATTCAGCATGAAGAGCATGAGAGCAGACAATGCTGTAAAACAATAGCTGTCATTTAAACAGTACTTGTGGGTTTGTGTGTGTGTGTGTGTGTGTGTGTGTGGAGGGGGGGGGGGCTCAGTATGTGTGTATGTCAGTATACATTTCACGTCTTGTTGAAGATGCAGTTACACTGGACACAAACAGACACACACGCTCACAGCTGCAGACTGGATGTAACATCATTCTGTTCATGTACATCACTCATTATGAAGTGTATGACATCTGTGTGTGTGTGTTTGTGTGTGTGTGTGTGTGTGTGTGTGTGTGTGTGTGTGTGTGTGTGTGTGTGTGTGTGTGTGTGTGTGTGTGTGTGTGTGTGTGTGTGTGTGTGTGTGTGTGTGTGACTGACATTTACTACTGGCAGCAACCACAGCGGTTAGTGTTAACATTGATCGTCTATGCAAAGGATAGGAGCAGGAGGAGGAATGTGAGCCAAGGGTGGGGACAGGGAGGGCGATTGATCGATGAGGTAATGCCAGTGCAGGCGAAATGTTCCATGTCAAAAAGCCATAGTGCGCACACACACACACACACACACACACACACACATAGATGCAGACAAACACACACACACACGCACATGCACAAACACACACACGGATGTACACACACACATACGCACACACACACGCACACACACACGCAAACACACACACACACGCAAATACACACACACACACACAGAGGAATGAGTGCTGAGCACAGATGTAATCAATTGTGGTGAAGAACAGAAAGGAAAGGAAGCAGCGTAGTGAAGCTGCTGCTGGTGAACATGAGAACGTGGCTCATTTCAACTGCAACACAGAGCTTTATTAGGAGCTTTATTAGTTCACATTCTAAGACACTCACAAACAAGCTAACGGCTACAGTCAGTGAGTCAATTATTTGTGTGTGTGTCCACCACACAGAAAAAGATTCTCTTTAGAAATTAAGCAACTCAACGTGATGGGAACTGAAACAAGAGGAAATGACACATAGGAAAACCATCTGACCAAAATAGACCAAAGAAGAAGAAGACTTTAAATAGAGCAGAATATCATTAACATGGAGGAGGATGTTCTGTGTGATAAAACCTCTGCGTAACGCTGCAGCTCCCCTTGAGTTGCTCTGTTTATCAGTCTGTTTATCATCAAGTTCTAAATGAGATTTGAACCGATTTTTGCTTTCACCCTCACTAAAGTCTCATCTTACACCTGTCAGTTACAACATCTCAGCATTAGCGTTGTGCCTTCTCCTTTGCCTTATCTCACGTGTCCTCAGATGTGTGTGTTTGATATGAGCCTCCCGACCACACACTCTATCTTTCTCCTCTGGGCCCAGGGTACCGAGAGGGGTTTCTATGGAAACGAGGACGAGACAACGGTCAGTTTCTCAGCCGAAAGTTCATCCTGACGGAGAGGGAGGGAGCGCTGAAGTACTTCAACAAGCAGGATGTGAGGAACACGACCCAGTCGGCGCTTGAGGCGTTGCTCGCGCGTGTCGCTCACCGCTTCTGTCCTCCTCCATCCATCCAGGCCAGGGATCCCAAAGCGGTGATGAAAATCGAAACGCTGAACGCCACCTTTCAGCCGGCCAAGATCGGCAACCCCTGCGGCCTGCAGATCACCTACCTGAAGGACAACAGCACAAGGAACATCTTCGTCTACCACGGCGATGCTAAAGTATGCTAGCGTGTGTGCGTCGAATCCAGTGTGTAACTGCTGTAGCGTTGGATTACAGTCAGACGCACTAATAGTCAGGAGTTTCATGTGCTTTACTAAACACGTCAGCGCTTGGGAGCGTCCTTTAATAATTCATCTGCTTTAGGCTTTTTCTGTAACCGCCCGTTTATAGTTTCCAAAGCTGCAGTGGCTGCAGATTCAGAAAGTATTTAGACAGTGACAGTGGTTTTTTTTGGTGGTTTTGGCTTAGTTTAGCATTTATCATTGCCATTATTAAAATGTGGAACCATGAATAAAATGGTTGTGGCTACAATAGAACATGGAGATAAAATGCTAAGAGACAAAATACTGACACAAAGCAAAAGGTCTAATCATTTCACCATGTTTAGTCAAAATAATGTGTCTGCAGGACCAAAAACAATACAAAGCCAAACACCAAATTACACCAAAAGCCCAAACTGAGCTGTCCTCACCCCTGAAACATGGCATCCACACATATAAGAAGATAAATTATGGGATCTGGTGGGTTTTGTAACAGAGCACACAGAAGATTAGAGGCAGACAGTTGCAGCTCTTCAGAGGAATCAGCACTGCTCCCTCTGCTGGCGGTGATGCTGAATGCAGCGGGTTCATTGGGTTCATTCCCTGCCTCCTGGTCTCTGTGTTAGCTCAGTTATTGACAGCTCCACCTGAGCGGAGCCCCTTCCTATGAATGTGTCTGTTTGTTCTCCGCAGGAGATGGTGGACTGGTTCAACGCCATCAGAGCAGCCAGGTTCCACTACCTGCAGGTGGCTTTTCCCGGAGCGAGCGACGAGGAGGTGAGGATTGTGCCGTGTAATCACGGAGCACCGCTCTCCAACCATTAAGCTCATCGCTCTCCATCATAAGGACTGTGGGGAAGCTGGAGCCAGTGCCAGCTAATGCTAACGCTAATGCCAATGTGACCTACGTCCTTTAAATCATCTATTTGTGATTTTGTCTCCAACGGTTGTTTTAGATTAAGCGCGTTGTGTGTCGCTTTGTGTGTTTCTCTCCAGCTGGTGCCCAAACTGACTCGAAACTTCATGAAGGAAGGCTTCATGGAGAAAACCGGTCCCAAGGTTTGTGTCAGCTCTTTCAAATGAAATCCGGCTCACGCTGGAAAGCCTGTACTAGATGTAATAATATTGGAATGATTTTATTGTTGCAGACAGTCTGCGGATGTATGATAATAACAAATACGTCCTATAATAAACTCCTCTTTTGTTTCCCTTAGCACACGGAGGGCTTCAAGAAGCGGTGGTTCACCATGGACGACCGGAGGCTCATGTACTTTAAAGACCCACTGGTAGGAGCAGACTCCAGGCGGCTTTGAACCACTTGCCGGCACTGGGCCATCACTGGTTTTCCCTGCTCACAGGACGCGTACGCCCGGGGCGAGGTGTTCATCGGCAGCAAGGAGAACAGCTACACGGTGCTGGCGGGGCTGCCCCCCTCCACCCAGGGCTGCCACTGGAACCACGGCATCACCATCGTCACGCCCGACAGGAAGTTCCTGTTCGCCTGCGAGACCGAGGCCGAGCAGCGGGATTGGATAGCGGCCTTCCAGAGGGTCATCAACCGACCGATGAGGCCGCAGGAATATGCAGGTTGATTTGAGTCGATTGCTGCGTAGGGTCTCGCACGGGCCCGTTCGCTCTGTTGGGGTTCACTAATGCGGTCTGTTTTTGCAGTGGAGGCCCATTTCAAACACAAGCCTTGAAGCCTGCGCGACGCTCTCGAACGCAGTCAGACCGGTCCAGCCTGAGTCAGAGACCGGCCCAGTTTGACCCCCAGACGTGAGGGTGGGTGTCAGAGAAGAAGGGGGGGGGGGGTGTTGGGATGGGCTGAGATGAGACAGAAAGACTCAGGTCTGTCGTAAAAGACTATAATCACGGATTCATGAGCCTTCGTGGAGCGTTGACCCAAGGCCTACGGGTTGATGATGTCATCAGTGATGCGCCTACCGACCTTACGACGTTACCATGACAACCGCCCCCTCCTCTCTTCAGCCGCGTGGACTCCTCTCCTGCGACCCCCGCCCCCTCTCTTGTGAATTTCCTTCGTCTCGTGAACGGTTCATCCCACCTGTAATCTAGTGTAATTATGTAATCTAGAGTCATCCCACTGGTTGCTCAGCCAAGACCATGCATTGTTAATTTATTGAATGTACAGTTTCAATGACAGTGGCTTATTCCCTGTGTGAGGACATTTTCGCTGAGGACGCTGTGAGGTGGAGCCTCCAGCACTGAAACCCTGTCAATCCTGAACCGACAAAGTGCTGTTAACAACAAATATGCATAAAACCACACGTACACACCGACTCTCAGTGATCGCCGTCGCCGTTACCATAGCTGCAGGTGACTGTTGTGCATTCAGACAGGGTGCTTTACAAATCCTCAGTCTGACAGCTGTTCTCTTTATTTATTTGTACTGTTGAACGTACTGAGTCATCGTAGACAGTGATCGCTGCTTTTAGGGATTGTAATGTGACAGGATTGTAATTTGTATAACACTTCCTCGAGTATTTGATTTACCTCTTGGTTTTTAACACGTTGTTGTGTTGATTCTTCGATCGCAGTGACAGTTTGGTTCATTAAAAAAAATGGAAAAAAAAAATCTTACATCAATACAGATGAACATGAAATGAAGCAGAATCACTTGATTTGTGTTGTGTACAGTATTTACTATATGGATGGAGGGAAATTACTTTTCAAATAACCTGGTTACAAAAATACATGGCAATACATTTCTGAAACTTAGCGTTTAATAATTAAAGATTAACCTGCAGTCTAGTCTTTCTCCAGCAGAGGGAGCTCCCCTATTACTTTACTTATGGTTACTGACATTTTCCGAGTGAAACGATCAAGTGCACAACGTCAACCCAAGATTGCATAACATTTTACAAATTTTATCAATATATGAAATATTTAGACATTTCAGAAATGCAAACTGTAAATAAATGAATGGATCAAAATGTATTGTACACAAAGTTAGGCCTGTGCTTCAAGACTGACAGGAGGTGTTTCACTGAGCTTAGCCCAGAGACCTGATGTACTGTAACGCTCTATGAAGCTACCTTATTTGTTCATTAATGATTATGTACAGATTAAACATACAGACGTTGCCAGCATGTGTAGGTATCAGCTAAGATTTTGTTGATCGCTCTCTCTTATAAGAACCACGTTGAATGAATTTTGCTCCTGTCAAGCGGTTTCTGTCAATCACAATGTTGCGATAACCTCCTGAAACATCAAGCCTTTTATCTGCTTCAGCCAGGACGAACCTACAGGAAGTCCACAACCAACCAACCTGAGGATAATATGGTCAGTTTGATCCTTCTTAGAATAAATGCATGCTGTTTATTAATTATAGTCTAGAATAAATAAAGAGTGTGGACTTTGCTCTTTAAGAACACTAGAAGATTTAAAAGCAAAGCAAAATTAGCCAGACCCTTGTCCATAAGTCAGAGTGTTATGATTAGAAGTTTAATTATTTCAGCTGTCTGGCTGGAAGGTTCAGTCCAGCTGTCCTGTCCATCAGAACCTGCAGCCAACGATCCTCCCAGATTTAAGATGGGAAATTAGTGGACAGCCCACAGGAAACCTAGGAACAGCTGTCTGACTGGGAACGAACTGGAAAAGAAGCAGCACTGAGTCAGTGCAGGAGAAGGCAATGCCTTTACTAATATCAGAATTAAATGTGTCTGCTCCCTGTTTGACCCTTTTTCTTCTTGTTATAGTGCCTGTTCTCTGTCATACAGTGCAGCTCCTTCCTTTGCTTAACATTTGTCTAAAGCCTGATACAGACCCATCACATAATTCTGCCCAATACAATAAAATATACAATTTAATTGAAAAAGTAACTCGGTAGACTTTGGACTTCACCAATGCAAAGGTGAGGATGAGGTAAACTACTTCACTCAGCCAGATTTGGAAAGAAATGCTATTAAACTTAATACACTGCCTTAAATATGAGCTACTCACATACCAGCATTTCATTGCCGGAATGTTTTATGGTCCCATAAGGGTTTAAATCTCATTTAAAAGAAAAACTCCGACGCAATAAAGAGACTGAAACTTGCTAATATGTGGAATTTGTTCCACGACGGTGAACAAACGCACAGATGTCACAACTCTGAATCATGTTGTTCGAATGCTTCGGCGCGAATAGTTAATAACTGAAGCGCTTGGCTTCTCGGGTTCATTTCTGCTCCTGTGGTCTGGTGAGGGTTGTGTAGAGCGGCTGCTCCCAGGCAGGAGGAGGACTGTGCGGAGGTGGTGCCAAGGCCAGGCTGCTGATAAGCGGCGACCCGTAAGGCCTTCTGGAGGAGTGGAGGTATTGGTACTGATAACGGCTGGCCGGGTACCCAGAGAAGGAGCCGTAGAAAGCCGAGCTCTGCAGATCTGAGTAGTCAGATTGGCTGGCGGAGGATCTCGAGGGGGAGGGGGGGCAGGTGCCTGAGCTGAGGCAGGCGTACTCGAGTTGTGGAGGCGGGGGAGTGGAGGACGGGGGGCCGTCGCAGTGACTTGGACTCATCCGCTCGGTTTTAATCAGAGGTTTGTGGCTGGCGTCCTCATGGCTGTCGCCACCGGGAACAAATAAGGGCGATAGAGTTGATCCGCCTGTGGATTTGTTGGTCCACGGAGGAATGCCGTGGGAGTGGATGCTGGGTGGGACGAAGGGTCCGGGCGGGTTGCTACGAGGATGGCCGGCGTCCGACGGGGTTAAAAGGCAGGAGCCGTGGCCGTTTAGAGGCAGGTACTGGTCGAACTCGTGGACGTCGAATCCGTCCATGGTGCTGATGACGTCGGTGCCGAGTTCTGAAATGTCAACGTTACTGAAGTCAAAGTTCTGACGGGTCGGGGGAGGAGCAGGGCCTGGGATACCCTCCACGGGCCGAGGGGCATGAGCGTAGCCTCCGACATCAGTTTTGGGGGTGGTGGGGGGTGTTGGAGGGTCATGGAACTGATCTAGAAAGCAAAATAAAAGGAGATAAAACAGTTCATCCACAAAGACCCGTTTCCTTTACAAAATAAAATAATTTGGAAAAAAATAGATCTATGGATGACACCATGCTCTCACCTGTCCTGTCTGTGTGGTAATAGTCTGCGTCTCCTATTCCACCCAACTTAGCAGCCCCTCGTTCAGTCTTGTACAGGCCCTGCTGATGATGCTGCTGGACCAGTGCAGCTCTGGGTTCCTCTCGACCCCATCTGGGGCTCTTGCGTCTGCGCGGCTGGTACTTGTAGTCCGGATAGTCCTTCTTGTGCTGCAGCCTCAGCCTTTCCGCCTCCTCCATGAACGGATGCTTTTCCGTGTCAGACAGGAGCCTGTTGGAAAAGAGGGCTGACAATAAACCAACTGATCTGATCTCACCTAACTGTAATCTCATCAATAAGTCCGACCCCAGCACTCACCTCCACAGCTTCCCCAGCGTCTTGCTGAGCTCGGCGTTGTGCAGGTGGGGGTACTGGTCCGCCAGCTTTCTGCGCGCCGCTTGAGCCCACACCATGAACGCGTTCATTGGCCGCTTCACGTGGGGTTTGTTCTTCAGTCCTCTGTCCCCATGGTTGGGCATCGGAATCAAAGACCAGTCATAACCCTTCAGCACCTGCGACACCGCGTCGCGGATGCAGGCGGGGAACCGCTGATCCTCTGTACTGAGCTCGGGCTCCTGCGTCTTCAGTGTCTCCTGTGTGTGAGATCGTGCTGGAGACAGAGACACCGAGTCCGGTCGACGATCAGGTGGAGATTTGTTCTCTTCTGTCATATTTGCGGAGTTAAAAACTTGCACCTACCGTGGCCCAAATCCCCGAGAAACCTCTCCAATCTCTCCAAGTGCGTAAATACGCACGGATCTTTAGGATCTGTTCCACCACAAGTTACAAACAAATTCCCAAATGAAAATGTTTTAATGTTTTGGCCGCAATCTTTCTCATCACCAGGAAAAGATTGACGAGAGATCTGTCTTTAGTACCAAACTATAAGCCTTATGTCTCTCCACCCCTCGTGTCCGATTGGCTTTTAGCAGAGTTCTTTGAGGAACTCAGAAATACGAGTAGGCAGAGTTCCTAATAGTCAATATTACATTTAGAGCAGCATTTTGTGGCAGCTGTGTTCTAAAAACGTGGTAAAATGTGTACTTTGTGCTTTGGTTTGAACTACTTCATGCACATAGAGCCTTTTCTTTTGTTACACGTATCAGTTCACTTTTATTATATTTATTTTAATGAATTCTGTATTTCTGTATCTTACTTTTTATTACTTTTTTTGTTTTATTTCCTGCTACAAAATATCTACTGTGTAGTATGTATATAAATATATTCTACTTTGACTTCGCTACATTAATTGAATAAATATGGTTACTATTTGATTTTTAAATATAATAGAAAAAAGTCATACAAACATGATTTGGAATGAAAAATTATTTACCAAAAAATTCCGAAACAGACCTTAAAATGTTCAATTAATAATAATAATAATAATAATAATAATAATAATAATAATAATAATAATAATAATAATAATAATAATATAAAATAAGAAAATAAGTAACTTCCTGGTTTGTTTAGTCACGTGACCTCGTGCGCTCCACGAACATGGCGACCGTCAGTGACATTCCGCAGAGCGCGTTGAGGAAAAGACGCGTGGACGGCAGAAAGACGGAGACAGAGTCCGCGGCCGTTGATGACGAGCATGGAGCAAACACGGACAAAGACACAGAGAAACAACGGGGGCGCGTGTCGTTGCAGACGGGCACGTACTGGCTCACTCGCATCGTGCTGCTGCGCTCCGTCGCTTTCATATACTGTGAGTTGTCACTCCGCAGGAAGAGCATAGGACTCGGTGGAGGAGACATGAGTTTTTGTGACCCACCAAAATATGCACAATCCTACTGTATGAAAAGCAAAACAAGTCAAAGCTTTGGACCTTTGTCTCGTCCCTTCTGCAGTTGTGGCGTTCAGCGTCGCATACAACCAGAACAAACAGCTGATAGGGGAGCGCGGCCTGATGCCCTGTAAGAGCTACCTCAGCAGCGTGAAGCGCTACGTGGGGGGGAAGGTGGGCTGGGCCGCGCTGGGCTACGCTCCCTCCGTCCTCTGGTTCCTGGACTGGACCGACATGGACTCCAACCTGGACGGCGTCGCCCTGCTGGGGATGGGCCTGTCCGGGTTTGTCCTTGTCACCGGCATGGCCAACATGGTGATCATGGTAACGCTGTGGGTGCTTTACCACTCACTGGTCAACGTGGGCCAGTTATGGTGAGTGTGGGACCTACACGCAGTAAATTATATGAATATGTTGATGTGAATTCTAGTTTGTTCCGATACTTTTGTTAGAATTATAGTTTACACATCTGCTCTCTCTCTCTCTCTCTCTCTCTCTCTCTCTCTCTCTCTCTCCAGGTATTCCTTTGGTGAGCAAACTCCTTCATCAAATCTACACTGATTCCAACATATAAATGAAATGATAACACAAGTGAATGTGATGGGCACAATAATCATTTGTTAAATATGCACTTTAAATAATAATCTCATGAATCCCTGTCCAGGTTGGGAGAGCCAGCTGTTGGAGACAGGTTTCCTGGCTGTATTCCTGTGTCCAGTGTGGAGTCTGTCCCAGGTCCCCCGCCGCTGCCCCCCATCCCTCATCTGTATCTGGACCTTCAGGTGGCTCATAGTTCGCATCATGCTGGGAGCTGTGAGTAAAACACTTTGACAAACTGAAACAATACACCCAGTTGTAAATAATCACAGACTCCTGAAGTTAATTTAATAAATAGGATACTTCAGGTTTAGTCCTTCTGGTTTTGCACAGTTAGTGTTAAATAATGCTTCATCCAAGTCTGAAAGAGTACATCACTGCTTGGAGAGAGTGATGTAATCTATTTTTAGCCTATGCATTAATATTTTACCAAAAGACAGTAGAAACCGATTCTGTGATCTGATTGAATTCAAGTTTGGGGACGCGTTACAAGCTGTAGGTGATTTGCATATACTGTATATGAAGGTACATTGTTGCCAATTTAGAATTTTCTAAAATAAACAAATGAAAATAGCAGTATTGTCCAAGTTTAATGTATCACTTATGGTTTGTCATTTAGAACTTGAAACTCAACTCAAGTCTCAATGCAGATTTGTCAGGAAATCAAATTCAGATGCTTGACAATAAACAAAAGAAGCCAGCTTCCTGGTGCTGCTCTCGCCTCTTCTCATTGTTACTAGCTCTGTGTCAGGGGTTTCGTGGTTTTCTTTCATTTTAAATTAGCAGAAATTACATTTGCACATGGTGATGTTGTAGAAACTGTGACGATGGAACATGACTCCCCAGAGCAGCAACCGTCTCAGTGAGAGTCACAGCATTTATCCGACAACCCGATGTTGAACACCCTTTAAAGGTCCCTCAGTCCCTGTAAATGAGTGTGAGAGTGCTCTGTGATGTTAAGAGAGTTTTTGGCACAATGATTAAAGGGCGTCCTCTACATTAAATGCTGCATGCGAATAACTGTGGGAGGTTCGCAGTTCAGATGATGTTATCTTAAGGGGTTGTAGATCTCCAAGGTGATGTCATTAGAGATGTAAATCCAACCCAGATGGTATTTAATACCACTCCTATTCTTCTTAATCCATAGAGTTCCCATTCTCACAGCACGAGAAGTAAAGTGAATTTAGGTGAAGTCATCCTTAGCAGAAATATTAGCACCACTATGTTCTCTGTTTACATACTTTAATCCATGAAATGTCACCATTATCAAATAGATCCATTAATGGTAGTTTTGTTAAATTGGCCTCACAGCTGTGTTAAATGCTAAACTGTATAAATGCAGAGAAACTTTCTAAAGGGTTGTTCTTTAAATAGATTGATCAGTGAAGTAAATATATGTAATTAACCTGACATCATGTCAGCTGCCTAGTGAGGAATGCTAATAAAACATTTATTACTAAGAGAACAATACAGGATAACTTCTTATTCCACCATCATGTCCCAACTGGAGTATATTGTAGTACACTGTATGTGCTCTATGAGGCTGTGGTCGTTGGAAATTCTTTAGGTGTTAATTTCTTAGCAGTAAAGTACATACCGGTAGTTATCTATAGTAACCATGGCAACAAGAGAATAGGTTTCTTCTGAGTTGTTGGTTCCGACTTGGCTCGACCTTTTTGCAAATGTATGTTTCATATTATGGTTTAGTAAATTTCTAAATGGAGGTGGGAGAGAACTGAAGTATATTTGTTCCTTTCTGAGAAATGGTCCTTTTCTGTTTTGATTATACGTTTCACTTACTGGCAGAGACACCACTCAACTGTAGCTGTGGAGTACTGGGTGTTAACTGGGATTCATTAGTTCCATGTGAGTTCAGATCTCTGTCATATATTTGTGTTTAAGGTTTTCAAGCTCTGTCGCAGAGGCTCAGTTGATCTGTGTACACGTAGTAAAGCATCAGTTAAAACTCCTAATTTACAGGTGCGTCTTATGGAAACCAGTTGGATCTTCATAGCTTTGGACACGCGATGTGCTCTGTTTATGTCAAACGTCTGAATATCAGATTGGAATTGATGACATTTCAGGGTCCCATGACTGAATTTTATTACATCCGCGACATGTTCGGTCACATCCCCTCCACCATCCAGCAGTTCAGCGAAGCTCAGAATGAAATGTCCTCTGTTTAATAAATCTTGTTTTGAGGCCAGCAGCCGATTCACATTCCACCCGACCACATGATGGTCAATATGTGTCAATATTGGCAGTCTGTGTGCTGGGGAGTTGATTTGGTCGGGAGTGAAGGACATGTTTCTGTATATTTTTGGTCAACCTTGAGTCATTTTTACTTTTTTATGACGGGATAGTCCTCAGACATTCTAGAAGCTATTTCACGTTGTTTTGTCTCCCTATTAATAATAATAAAATAATAATTTGTATATTTTACCACAAAATAAGGCGCCATGACATATTGAAGATGTCTTTTTTAGGACGCAGGATGCGGCTAAAGATAGACTTTGAATGGTGAATATTGATTGTGCAGGACGTACACCAGCACCGGATACTCCTGTAATATTTAATTCCAATTGTGCGTTGTGTGTAACACGTTTTTTTTTCCAGGGCCTCATTAAAATCAGAGGTGACAAGTGCTGGAGGGACCTCACCTGCATGGACTACCACTATGAGGTGTGTGCTTGTGGGAAGCCTTATTATAGGTTTATGTTTTTAGGTTGATTTTTACACTTCAGTGAGGGATTACTTGGAGATTAGGATATATAATATTTATTGTGGCTATATTTTGAATTGTTTTGTTTCAGACTAAGGGACAATACTAGTTTATCTTGACTTGAAAACAGCAGATCATTCTCATCAGTAAGAAAACATGACCAAGGCCCACTTTTTTTGTATGTCTTGCTCAATATTCAGTGTTTCATAAGGTTGGGAGGGTTTAGTAAACCAGCCTAATACACAGAAAGTAAGGATGTGCCAGTCCAGTGTTTGTTTTCTCCTGGGGGGCGCTCACTTGCTCTGCCCCACTCTGCGCTGAGTAAGCAATCCGCAGAGGGACGGGGGCTGCCTTCTGCAATTAACCAAGACGAGAATATACAGCACCAGCTAATATGAGACTGAAAGACTGGAGGTGATGCCTACAATAAACAGACAACCAGACTAATCTGTCCTTGATGGTAGTTGTCATCTCCATTAACTTTATACTTATATGTATGTGGTTTTATGTATATGACTCCTGGAAACACTTGAAATGATGAACATAATGCACCGAAAACACACAAATGAAAAAATAATAAGTAAATAGGTGGTTTTGTATCAGGGTGTCATCCTGCTATTTTAGTACCACTTGTAAACGCTCCTGAGGTCTCGCTGAGCTGCCTCCACTGTCCGTGGCCCTGGGGGTAGTTCACGCATGCATGTGGAGCAGCCCTAAACCACTGGCGCCAGGTGAAGCCTCATTAACGCCCACTGACACACAGCGTCCTTTCACTCCTTCGGGTTTCCATCACTTCTCGCCGTCGAGAGGCAGAGTAGGCGTGTTTCGGCACAGCTGGCGCTTTGTTTGCCTCGGTCCGTTTGTCACTGCAGCAGGGCCAGGTAGGCCTGTTCGCTTGTCCGAGGCTCCACGCCCGTCCCCCTGGATTTGCAGGAGTTTCAATCCTCATTCTGTTTCTCCCTCCATGCCATAAAAACAAAACGAGTACACACCAGCGTGTCAACAGTCTTGTTTACCCCTTTCCTCACCGATGTCTCTGCTATATTTACTTTTCATCACCTCACTGGACTCTATGGACAGTCTGCATGCGCCCACCTCCTACTTTAATCCTCTCGCTGAATCACCATGAGCCCTCTGTGTTGTTTTTTTTTAGACTTCATTTGAATAAGGTTCCATCTATATTTAAACCATGGAAGTTTCCTTTCAGGTGTGGCACCATCACTTGCTCCATCATTGAGGCTGAGACAAGACTCTAGTGCCAAAGCAAAGCACAGAAAACGGCCATTTCTGAGCAATAGAATCTATGTTTGGAAAGTTTTATAACAAGTGTCAAAATGAGCCTGCACAGACTAAAACTTGATTAATAGATGATTCCACTCATGCAGCATAACTCACAGTAACGTCTGTATTGTGTATTGTATTGTATTGTATTGTGTAGACTCAGCCAGTTCCCAACCCGATGTCCTACTACATGCACCGCTCCCCGTGGTGGTTCCATCGCTTCGAGACGTTGTCCAACCACTTCACTGAGCTCATTGTCCCGTTCTTCACCTTCCTGGGCAGAAGGATGTGCATGGTTAATGGAGCAATCCAGATCCTTTTTCAGGTAAAGGCGTAACAACAGGTGGCGATAAGGCGCTCACAAACCTTTAAATGCTTTAAGTTCAGCTCATTAATAAAAGATCACATTTACGCTGCAATTACATTATAATACATCCTTTGTGTAGGTGGTTCTGATAGTGAGTGGGAACCTTAGTTTCCTCAACTGGCTGACCATTGTTCCCAGTCTGGCCTGTTTTGACGATGCGTCCCTCGGCTTCTTGTTTCGTTCTGGTGGAGGAGCTAAGACGGTCGTACTGCAGTTACAGAATGAGGACACAGCTGGACGCAGCCCCAAACCCACTAAAGGTTGATATAATAATGTGCTTTTAGATTATGTTTAGTCTCTTTCTAGTTCCAAAGTTGTTATTTTATTTTGAAATTGAATACAGTCATGTATTTGTATTAGATTTCCAGAGACAGGTTTCAAAGTACTTAAAATAAAACATCAGTTTCAGTAGGTAGAATGTCTGCTCATAGCAGAGGGAATTATGGGAAGCAAAGGAATTGGTCTTGACTGTACATAGCTAAAATTATGAGTGTGGTTTATTGGATTATAATGTGAGGTCATTTATACCTTTTTTCACCTGTAAACCACTTGTAATGTCTAATTGGTCTCTATGGACCTGTTATTGTCTTTACTTTATTGAGTAGCTGACCACGAGTGCCAGCAGGTTTAATAACTTAAACACATGCCTCGCCTTAGTTGGATTATGGTAATGCGTTTAAAATGACTGGCAAAAAGCAGCAGACACAGGTAGGAAGGAATTGATGTTGACTGAGCCAGCGTTGGTCAACAGCAGCCGTCCCGTCAATGAGCGGGCCAAACCTTTTCCACGGAGGAAGTGTTAAAGTGATCGCACTGACGTACCGTCCACCTCCAGACCAGACAATAACAAATATGTCATTGATTCGAGCTGTAATTACGAGCAACTGCTCCGTTTTATTTAGAGAACCCCAAACACAGCTGTGAGCTGAGTTTAGCTACTTTTGGCTAAGATAAGTGTCTAAAAAACAAATGGACCATTCTGACCCATTCAGAAAGAATGAAAGAAAGAAAAGGAAGCAACACTATCTTCATCCAAAATGTTCATGTCATTTTGTCCTCCAACGTTGTGCGTGTCAGGTATGTTGATCCGTCGAGTGGTGAACATTTCTCTGGGCGTTCTGATTGCCTACCTGAGTCTGCCTGTGGTGATGAACCTGCTGAGTTCCAAACAGGTCATGAACACGTCCTTCGACCCGCTCCGCATCGTCAACACCTACGGGGCGTTTGGCAGGTACGAGGTTTAGCAGGACACATGAGGTTAGGATTAGTTTTACCCATAATGCATCACTACGAGCTGCATGACCATAGTCTTATAACTCCCTCTGTCCAGCATCACCAAGGAGCGCACGGAAGTGATATTCCAGGGAACTCAGAGTCTGGACCCCAAGGACCCTGAGGCAGTTTGGGAGGAGTTCCAGTTTCGGTGTAAACCAGGAGACGTCTACCGACGCCCGTGCCTCATATCACCGTACCACTACCGTCTAGACTGGCTCATGTGGTTTGCTGCCTTCCAAGTAAGAACCTAAAGTACAAGAAAAATATAAGCTTGCCGTCACGGTGTGTATTATTGTGGGACAGTTAAGATGTTAACTAAATATGCAACGCTCCTCTCTGACTGCATTCTGGTGTGTACTGTTGTCTTGCAGACCTATGAGCAAAGCGAGTGGGTGATCCACATCGCAGGACGTCTGCTGTCCAATGACAGCACAGTCCTCTCTCTACTCGACCACAACCCGTTCAGAGGCAGACAACCTCCAAGGTAAACACACAGTGGCACAGTCATTTAAACCGATGCATCCTGCTCCTCACACTATGTCACCACCCAGAAAATGCTTATGTTAAAGTTTTAATGAGTTTGCGCTTAGCTGCTGTTTTCTGAAGTGTGTTTGTCCTGTGACATTCTCTGTGCTCTAACGCCCTCTGGTGAAGAACACACTTATATTGTTCTGAATTTACATACAGTAAATTCATAGCACTATTGTATTCAAAACATGTAATATATATATTTTTATTTAAGACTTGTTCTCTTGGAAAGTCACTCCTTTCTGTCCATTTTTTAGATGGGTTCGTGGAGAACACTTCAAATATAAGTTCAGCCAGCCGGGCAGTGCCAGCGCAGCGCAGGGGAAGTGGTGGCTGAGAAAACGTATCGGACCTTACTTCCCTCCCGTTGACCTTGAAGGGCTCAGGGGTTACTTTCAATCTAGGAACTGGCCCCATCCACACCTTCCGCCAAAGAGGAACTAAAGCTGTGAGCTCCGACTGGGTTTTGGAGATGAAATCGACAGGGCTTTAGGTTTGAACGAGGTCACTCGACTCGAAGGTCATTTGCAGAGTGGTTCTGATGAGATCAGAACCGCATCAACAAGAGCACGAGAGTATATGTTACAAAGAACAACCAAGGACGATGAACATTTTAATTCCTGTTCTTTGTATTTAATAAACCGCCTCAATGAGTGCAAGGTATTGATTGAAGTATTCACTAGACGTGTCACAGCTGCGATTTTGTCCAGGTCCATTATTACCTGTCGATTAAGTTTAAAGACAAAATATTATTTGATAGGCTGAATGTTAAGTGTCACTAACTTGAGTCATTAAGACACATGTGTTTTTGAACAATCAACTACAAAAAGCTTTAATGACAAAGTAGCTGCCTGCCAGTCCTGCTGTCTGGGTTCTGTAGGTTAATCGTAATTTAAAAATACCTAAAGTTAAAAAGGTAAACCTGCATAAAAACATTTTAGAAGACAACCATTGTGTGAATGCCATGCTTTAGTATGGTAAGCAGTAGCTACTGAACAGTACCTAAAATCTGAGCTCTTCTGACACACCCACATAAAGTACACAAACACACCCACTATACCCGGAAGCAAAATCAGGTTCTCTCTCTGGCGCTCACGTCTAAGGTTGTCATTAAATCATCCTAAAATACAGCAAGCTAATGTTTAAAATGTAAAAGGAGGCTATACATGTTTTGTTTTGGTTGTTTTCGTAGCATTGATCTGATTATTACACAACACTGAAGGACTCTAAGAGGTAAGCGATTATTTTGGAACGCAAAATAAGTTTTTTTTTAACTCATCTGTTAGTTAGTGGTATAATATGACATGCGACTGCTTCAACAGTATTTACACATATACGTGTAGGTGAAGCGTTTCCCTGTTTTGCCTTCAGCCTGATTTAGCCGAGAGTCAGGAAGCGTAATGATCGTATCAGGTGCCGTGAGGGACTACCTATTACTATCCATTAGGGATTACCCATAATTGTCATCTGTCACACACACACACACAAGGGAAACTAAAGCCATTTACATACTATATTTAAGTTCACCATTCATTCATAAATATAAGTGAAATGCATGCCAGTGACATTTTCTCACAACTGAAAACAGTTTTAGTTGTATGCGTGAGAGCGGAAACGGAAGGATGAAAATATTTCAAAATAAAAGCGAGCAACTGTTAGCTTCAGCGATAGCCGCACACAGGCCTGCAGGCGGCTTCGCTCAGACTGCTGCGTAATTACACTGCGTACTGGCCTCAGTGGAGCGCACGAGAACGGCATCGAATGTCAGAACAACCGGGCAGTAGCTGTCGATTCATAATTCAAGTGGGAGGACGTCACTTTATCCTCAGGCAGCGGCTACGTTCGTCTCCAGCTACTTTACAGTACGCAGAAAATTGTAAGTTTGAACAGTGTATGTTCAAATTGTCACCATTTGTTTTTACTATTGCTGTATTTTTTGAGGTGAGAGCTAATAAAGAAGCTCAGCTAACCTGCAGGTATGTTATTTTATGGGTGCGCTGTTTCCGGTCACAGGTTGAGACACTGGAGGGTGTGACTGATTTAGCAGTCAGGAAATAAATACATCACACCTGGAAGTTAATTTACATTAGAGCGTTCACATTAGAATCGTACACAAGTGTCAACAGGTGAACTGTCATTTTCAGAGCTGTCCCTCTAAATTGCAGGACGCGATGAATGAACCTGATGGAGCTTAGTTAACCTGGTGCCAAAGCATCGATGGACGGCGAACAGGAGGAGCACGCTGGCTTTTCAAGCCGTGTCTCCACGACGAGTAAAATCTCAAAAGAAGAGCCTCCACATTTCAGCCGTGAAGAACCGTATGCAGTTTATTTCCTTTTAGCATTAAAACAGGTGGACCTTCAGAAAACAACAAACAAATATTTTTGATTTTTAATGTTTAATTGTTTTCAGGCGTCCTCCACTCCCTGGGACAGACATGAAGAAGTCAAAGTCCAAGAAGAGGCCTACACCATCAGCTTCTATGTCTCTGAAGACTAATAGGTCGCGGTCTCCACCTCCAGATTTTTGCTTGGAAGACAGGCAAGTTTTAAGACTCATTCAAGACAACCCTCATTCTATTTTATAACTGCACTTAATTTATTTTGGATCAAATTATTATTACACAGCAAAACTAAATGTTACTGTCCATTTGGCACAAGGCACTATAGTTTCCCTCAGGCTTTAATCGTTATGTTAAATGAAAACTGCAGACATTTAGTGATGTTTTTGCAGAAGGTAAAAAGTGGCACTGTGGGCAAAATGTTACTGAACAATGCACTGAAACCTGAACACATTAATTCCACTGACTTGTTCACAACCTCTGTTCACAGGATGGCGTTTGCAGGACCTCAGTCCAAACGAGTATGTTACTTTGTTAATCACATTCATAACACACCATCTCTTTCTTGTGCTATGAATGTTCTATACACTTACTTTATTTATAAATCTTAACTTTTTTTTTGGCATACAGGCACAATCTGACCTCCAACTGCCATCACTGATTGACGACTGGACTAAAGAGCACGTCAAAGACTGGCTGACCATTCAACTTCGGATACCACATAAAGTTGCACAGAATCTATATGACCAGGAGTTGTCAGGAGCCTGCCTAGTGTCATTTGAGAAGCAAGACTTGTTAGAACTGGGTGTCCCACCAGCTCCGGCAATACAAATCATGCGTCAGGTGGAGAGGCTCAAAAGGCAATCAGAGACTTTTGTCTCTGATTGTGTGATGACAACGAAGAGCAAAGGTAAAATACTCAAATCTACAGAGTTTCAGGTTTCCTCAGAAAAAATGGAAACTGAAACGGTGTCATCCGATTCAGGATTTCAAAGTCTAAGCTCCACATTGGAGATGTTGCAGATAAGTAAAACAAAATCTGTGTTAGAGCAGAATTCGGTTGATGACACCCAATTATATGCAGACATTAAAGATGATGCAACATTTGTACAATTGAAGAATTCAAAATGTCGAATTCGACCATTTGACAAAAGCAACACCAACATCTTCTATATACAAAATCATATTTTACCACCTGTAGCTGGTCCAAGTAATCTTCTCGAACCTGTGCACGAGTACAAACTTCTTCCTAATGCAAATGAAACCACTGAAAGAGAGATCATCTATGAATTTACAAAGGAAGTATTTAGTTTTGCTGCCAGCTGCATGAATTCACGAACAAATGGCACAATTCATTTTGGAGTAAAAGAGCTAGAACAAGGACACGGTGAAGTAATTGGCCAAGACCTCACCTCTTTCAGTAAATACAATGAGGCATTTGAGTCATGTCTAAGCGAATACTTTGAACAACAATATGTGAATCCAGCCAGAATGTGCATCAGGCCTCCACAGTTTATACAAGTTCATGCTCCAGATGGAACAACTACAAACAAATGGGTCATTGAGGTCGATGTAGTTCCAACACACTTAGAAACACAAGACCATATTTTTCATACTCTATTAAGCATTGCATCAAATGAACAAAAACAACAATGCAAAACCGAATGTCTTTTTGTGCGGAAGGGCTCAAGGTCCGTTAACCTTTTGGCTGATAGCGATCCTCGAATATTACAAGAGCAGATTAAAACTTTGACAGCTAAAGTTCAGAGCTTGGCTTCAGCTCGAAAGGCAGCAGAGGAGAAGGATCTCTTAAAAGATCAGCCCTTAGAAGGCCACCAAGGTCAAAGGTTGAAACAACTGGTGACTCGTGGACGAGATGCGTTTGAGGATACACTACAAGTCATTGTTGTCACAGACAAATGTCACCCCACTGAACTGGAACACTTGGATTTTCTGAAGGAGATTAAATTGTTCGCAGTACTTGAGTTTGATCCGGAGTCTGATGTGAATGGAGCGTGTCGTTTTTACAGAGAAGATCATGTGGCCAATTTGCACTATCCACGCATGTACACCTCTCAGGACAGTGTAACAGCAGTCATAGGGAAACTAAACCTCTTTAAGCAAACAAGCTGGATTTTCTGTAATGGTCGAGTGAATGAGGAATGTGAGGCTGACAAGCCACTAACACCCAACGAATGGCTTAAAACACGTTCGGGGGATGTTACCAATATGATTTCCTTGCTTTGCAAACCGGACTTGCTTTCCAAAGACAGACTTCTTGTGATATTTATCCTTCACTCTGCAGTAACTGACATCTCAAACCCCATTTTGGAGACTTTCTGTGCCATGTACCGTAATTTGGAAGGCGTAGACAATATGTTGTGCATCTGCAAAGACTGCGACATATTCAGTCACTGGAAGGGTCTAATAGAAAGTCGCTGCAAAGAGGACATCACCAATAAATGCATCTTTGAATTAACTATGAATGAAATATCAAGCACTATCAAAAATCTTAAAGAGCCCCAAACCCAATCATCAAGGAGATTCTTACCATCGACAGGTTCAAGCTCAGTCCTGCTGGGAAGAAAAGACGAGGAGCTTATGACTGTTTTGGACATCCTTTGTGAAAATGAGTGTCAGAATACAGAAATCGAAACCAAGGATTCCTTTCAGGAATTCAAGAAGAAAGTAGAGGAGGACTTTTACAGAGGTGGTCAAGTTTCTTGGTGGAACTTTTACCTGTCAGAGAAAGATAGGCTTCCATTTATCAAACGTGACAAATTCGATGAGCTGTATGACCTGATCACGCCTGTACAAGTCCATGCATCTCAATGTGTTATGATCAACCTTTTCCATCACCCTGGCTGTGGGGGAACAACTCTAGCGATGCATGTTCTGTGGAACCTCAGAAGGAAATTCAGATGTGCTGTTGTTAAAAACAACATGGCAACAAATAATGAAATAGCCACACAAGTTATGACGCTGCTGACATACGGCAGAGAGGAACAGCCAGGATATACACCAGTCCTCCTGTTGGTGGACAACTGGGATGATGTAGAGGACCTAAAGCAGTGCATTCTCGCCTGTAATAAGAAGCGACACAACGGTCTTATGGTGATCATACTGAACTGTGAGAGAACTCCGCTTCCTGATCATAGTTCCAGAACGAGCCGCATTTCAAATGTGTTCATCACCAATAATTTGTCTCGCCAAGAGCAGAATTTGTTTTCTGAGAAACTCCAGCAACTCAGGAGTGACCATGAAAGGCCTGAGACCTTCTATGCTTTCATGATAATGACAAATAATTTCAGCGAGGCCTACATCTCCAATCTGGTGAGCAACATTGTGAAAGGTCTTGACACTTCTAGCCAACAAGGAAAGCTTCTCTCTTTTTTGGCTTTGCTGAACACCTACGTCAATGGATCCTACATTTCACTGTCTTTATGTGAGGAGTTGGTGGGAATAAGGAATTGTCTAATAAAACAAGAAACGTTTGATGACAAAATGAATCCCTTTTCTACCCTCATGATCACTTTTATTGTAGAGGAGCATGGTACCTATCAAGCAGTGCGCTTCTTGCATCAAATGATTGCCAGGAAATGTCTTGAATTCCTCATTCAACAGTACAGAATGTCTCTGTTTGACATAACCAACGATGTTTTGCTCTGTGACAAACTCTACAAGTCTTACATGGGAAGGGATTTTCTGGTCCAAACTATACACAGCATGCTCATCACACGTCAGCGTAAGGAACTTGGAGATGACAAAACCACATCTTTTTCCCCATTGATTGAAGAAATAAATAAAGAGGGAGGACATCGGAAAGTCAAAGAAGTCTTAGAAAGAGGCATTGACAGGTTTGAGAAAAGTGCAACAATGTCGCAAGCATTAGCAAGACATTTCTGCCTGCAAGAAAAGAACTTTGATAGGGCCATCAAGTGGGCTTTGGATGCACAAGGGAAACGTTCTGATTCCTACATGGCAGATACTGTTGGACAAGTACACAAAAGCCACCTCAAAAAGATAATTGACGATTCAAAGTATGCAACCCCTGAAGAACTTGATGAATGCCTTGCATTAGGATTTAAAGCTGTAAAGGCATTTCAAGAATCACAGGAACTAGCCAAGAAAGACCAGCTAGATGAAGGAAGTCAGTTTGATCTCCTCGTTAGAAGGAGAAACAGGACCTACAACACTTCAGGCTATTCTGGAGAGACAGAGGTCATGATGATCCTTCTTGAAGTCATCTTAAATCTCCCTGTATGTCCTGCCCATGACAGACATAAAAGAGACCAAATGCTCCAGTTTCTTAGAGGCCACCTCCCACTGAGAAGTTTATATGATGGCAGTAACACAACTATTAACCAGTTTGTGGATGTCCTAGTGGATCATGAAACATTTTTAATGTCTTTGAAGCAAAGACTAAAAGAAAGTTTCAGTTTTTTTGAGCACTACTTCCAATACCTAAAGCCTAGATCACTGGAAAGGGAAGCAGTTGAAGAAAGAAGCAAACGAAAAGTCTCTGAGTACTTTAAAAAGTACATAGAAATATTTAGTAGGTCAGAAGAGGAGAAAACATCTGAAAAAGCAAGTAAACCCAAACTGAGCCTCCATCAGCAGATAGAGGATCAGAGATCGTATTTGGAGTTCAAGCGAGCGGACTCATTTGCTGGACTGTTGCAGTGCTTGACTGATAAAAACGGGACAGAAATGGAAAACATCCTCAAAAAGTGGCAGTTTATATTTGAAAACTCGTCCTATACAAATGGTAAAGACACAGTAAACTTCATACTGGCAAACATAGTTTTGCATTGCAGTAAACCCTCTTCCAAGTTGCTGAAAAAATATGAAGACTTGGTTTCCCTCCTGAACGAGGAGCTTCAAAAGGTTGGACTTAATTCCAAACAGACAGAACTGTACTACCTGTCTATGCTGCTCATGTGGCCAGGCCAAGACAAACGCCTTGAAAGCATTAAGACATACCAGTATATCGGCCAGTATGTCACATCAGCAAAAAGGTCTTTTCACCATCGCTTCTCTCACATGTTTCCAGCCAGAAGTGCTATAGCTCATTTCTTCCTTGGGAAATCCAGTGGACTCAAGCGCATAGTTTCCAAAGTAAAACTTGATCAGATTTTAATGTCTTATAGTCCATCACGTAACCTGCACCATCTCTGGCAAAGTGGAGAAGCGTGGAACAAACCTGAAGTTGAGCGAAACCTACTGAGGGTGAAAGGGACGTCAGAGAATGGAGACATTTACATCAACTATGCTGGCAACCTGAAACTGCAGGTGCGTCCTGTTTACCTCGGCGACATCCGCAGTGGATACAGCCGGGAAAACGTGTCCTTCTACCTTGGCTTCACCATGGAAGGTCCTGTGGCCTATAATATTAAGTATGAAAGTGACACTTGAGCTGACGTAACTTAGATGCTGGATGCAATAACTAGAGTCCAAAAAAGTAATTAAAAAAGAACTTTTGGTATTACTGTTCTAGGCACAGTCAATCAGAAATATCTCACGGATTGTATTTGTATTACCTTATAAAACAGAAGTCAAAGTGGTGATCAGCACTTTCAAACTCATTAGCACGGGAACAATATCAATAAATGAAAAATAGCAAGATTTGGTAATTTTTTTTTTTATTTATTTAATTTTTTATTTTATTTATTAACTTATGAATTTCACACATTGGTCTTATTTCATATAAGATGGTGGTTGTTGTTGTTGTTGTTGTTTTTGTTTTGTTTTTAGATCATTTTATCAGATTTGCAAAAGTATATTCAGAGTCATAAAATATTTTTAATCATTTACCATCTCTACCTACAGTACATTTAAAATCTGCCATCCGGCCAACTAGTAGTAAATTGTTATTGCATGCTTTGTCTTCACAGAAGAGCACCCTTAAACCTTAACCTAACTAACACACCTGAACTGTGGATCAGCAGCCTTTTATTAAAGACTGAGGTCTTACTGTATATACATGAGGCTGTCGTATTTGTTTCATGTAAGGTTAATGTTGTATGGCTAGATATTTAATATATTATTATCTTCATTTAAGCTACTGTTGAGTCTGTTTACGTGAATCATTTTGAAACAGCATGAAAAATATCTGACTAAATCATCAAACATGTTTTACAGTGTGTAACAGTAACACATTATAAATTATAAATTTTCTAAAAAAGAACTGTTTGCTGTCCATTTATTATCTGAGTACTATTGAGTAAGAGGTGGGTAACACCCTGGTCAAAAAAAAAATCTGTTTTGAAAACTAATTGTTTCCATTAGCACTTACAGTGTAGTAACTACTACATTATTGTAACTACAGTGTAGTAACACAAATGTACCACTAGATAGAGCTGTTCTCCAGGTGAACAATATCACTAGTATGTGGGTTTATTATTCACGTTTATTCAGGGGCCTGTGATTTGGACTTGTCACATTCCAAGATAATTTTCAAAGAGCTGAACATTACTCTGTTCTCTGAATGTCTTCAGTGCTGTGTATCCATCCTGGCATGCAATCAGAGGCATTCATGGCCTATAGACCGTAACCTCACTTAACCACCTGTCTGCACTGAGAAGACATGCATGAACCCATAGTGATTTGTTTGTTTTGTGTCACACAGGCAGCTTGTTCTTCAAGACAACAGATGAACGGACACATTCCTGATCCTGTTACATAGTTCGCCACCCTGTCACAATAAAAGCAGTAGAGGAGAATGAACAACTTTTGAAGCTTGGCACTTTTCCCATTTATGTTGTTAGATCATATTTCTACAACAACCATTTTTAAATAGATATTTGTTTTCCAGTAATACAGTCCGTTATCAATAACACATCCCTTAGTAATTTAAACTCCGTGCTTTGTTCGTTTTCATTTACTTTATATTATGTGAGGCATCATTCGAAGAGTAAGTATGGTAACAGCACACCCAATTAGACCAGTCATACGTACTGGGATGTCTTTATAACAATGGGGCTGGGTTGCTCGTGTGCGTGTTCCTCCATCTATTTGCAGCTCATTGGTTTCGACAGCGCACCAGTGGCACAGCATGGCTGTTTTTAATAGCCTTCTCATCAAACATATAAAGACGCTAGTTGCCGTGTTCCCTGCCGTGGAACTGCAAATAAATATCCCTGCAGAATTGCTGCCACAGCCCTTGCTGCAGTTGTGCGGTCCTCTGATGGTTTACGTACAGTACAGTCGCTAGTTTCGTGTTCTGACGTCATGTTCCTGGTGAGAGGTAGGAACCTGTAGACCGACGGACAAAGCGAGCAGCCTAGAACTGAGGCGCATAGAGCAGACATACCAGCAGGTGGGTCACTGGTGCAGTGGACGGACCAGCCTTTTGTTCACGGTTACGTAAATGCTTCGCAGACTACATCATCACAGTGGATGCAGGCGACTGCCTGCCTGCTAAAAGTCCATGAGCTCTAGTGGACATAAGGAGTGAGTCACTGTGGTGTTGTCATCTAATCTGGTGGGAATTGTCAGCTCTGAATACAGTTAGTAACGATGAAATAATGACAGCGTGGATTAAAATAAACAGCTTGAATAACTATTTATTCCACTTTTATCTCCACAATATGCAGCTCTTCTAATGTCCACTAGACTTTCTGTACTAAAATAAATTTCTTCGGCAAGTTTATCTCTCTCTTCTAAAACGTCCATTGTTTTGTTTATAAATTCTTTCCTGGTGTAAATTGAAAAAGTTGTTTGCAGCTCCTCATGTTTACACGCAGGAGCTCTGGTTGCATTGAAAGAGTGCAGGTCATACTGTGGTTACACTTGTAAATGCTTTTACTTCTAGAGAAACATTAACTTTTACTTGAACTGTATCTTTGGAGAACACAATAGTTTAATTGTTGTTGCACATGCTGTTGCCAGAATCAATATTCCTCAATATTTATGACTATGGGCTGCAGCACACACAGTTCTGAGTCGGTGTCAGACTCTTTGCAGTACTATTACAGTATGGCTGCTTTAAGGATTTAAGGTCACATTGCCAGTAATGATGCAGCGCCGAGTTGAAGGTTTTCTTGTAACGCCACTCTGCCCTTGTTCCTGTTTCCAAGATGCTCAAATCTGATTATCCTGCTGTTCAGTCACAGTTGGACTCCAGTAGCCACTGAGGTTCTGCTGCTGCCGCTGCTTCTGAATCTACGGGGAAAACGTTTTATGCTTGTGGGGCCACATAGTGTGAAGTCATAATAACACACCGGACTCGATGCAGCCACAAATCTAACATTTTCTATCTAATGCACTTAAACCTCACGACCAGCAGGAACAGTTCAAATGGTGCAGAGCACTTTAATGTGGAGAAAATTACAAGGTGTCACACACATTCAATATGAACTAGCGCCAACATGAACCTGAGCCTTTAAAAAGAAAATGCAGTAAAATAATCATGGGCATTTTCATTTCTCTTCCACTGTAATAATATGAAACCTGATCACCTGCACTGACAACAGACAAATAAGTACAGTGTAGATAATATAACAACAAAAATAACCAAGACACCTGAAGTTTCAAATACATTTGACCTAATTCAGGTATTAAACATTAAATTGGTGTCAATAAGGTTCTTTTAATCTCCTCTAAATGTGTCAGGCAAGGTTTGCTTCGGGAGGCTGCACTTGTGTCCTATTTAGGGTGGAATCTCCGCATAAACGCACCGCACAGCCACGCTTTGATGCGCTCCCAGCATCAACCCAGAAGAGGAGGAGAGAGAGCGCGAGCGCGTCGTGGACCAGGCAGCGGGTTCGTAGTCAGCGGCTCCACCGCCGAGACAACAGCTGTCGCGCTTCGTCGCCCGTTCGCGAGTGCGAAATCAATTAACGCCGCGCGTCATGGTTCGGAGGAACAGGTGAACTTCGCAATCTTCATGATCTCGCCTGGACCAGAACTCCTCTAGGAAAGTAGTGCAGACCGAGAGAGAGAGAGTCCCGTTTTTTTTTCCGCGTGTTTCTACTTCTCACACGTGTGTCTAAATTGCCTGAAGGGTTCTGGAGCCATGTCCAGGAAGAAGGCAGCCAAAGCCAAAAGTAACGCCAAGAGCCCCAAAGCGTCGCCGAGCGGCGGCAGCGGGAGGTCGGGGAAGGGACTGGCGGCCGCCGCCGCCGCGTCCTCCGGGCTGGTTTACCCCAGCAGACCGTCCATCAGCAACAGCGGAGAGTTCTACGATCTGTCCTTCAAGGTGAGGCGACACTGCTTTCTGTCCTACTGTTAAAGTAAAGTGATCAACGCATCGCTAATTCCAATGATTAAATGTGGATTAAAACAAAAAAATAACTTCTGTATGAAACCATAAAGGACAAGGTGAGATCACTGAAAATCGAAAGTTTTCCCTTGTGCGTATTATAAAACAAGACACTGTTGTTGTTGTTGTTATGGGCGTTAATGAGAGTGACCGAAGTTGGAGTGCGCCTGGAGTGGTGGGCGGGGCCTTAGAGGGACAAGCCCACCCACCCTGACGTTTGCCCCTCCCAGTTATAATTAGATTAAATTCTATCATAGGCTGCTATTGTTTTGCATTTTATGAAAGCAGTATCTATAAAGGCACAGTGTGTCTGAGTAACCTATGTAATATATGTATGCAACACATATGCTGCCTAAGCATCTTAAATTGGAGTTTCAGGGGCCACCGCTGGAAATCAAATGTATTACCTTTAAATGTCAGTATTTCCATGTTATAATGACATTTAGTGTTTTGACTTAATTTGACCCCTGTTGTTACTAAAATTAAGTTGCTATGTTTTTATATAATGCATGTTTTTTCCCCGTACTGGGCTTGTGTGCAGTTTAAGGCTTAACGTGGTTGGGTTTGGATACAGTTTGCAGCTTTCTGCAGTATGTAAAGGAAATTATCTATTGAATAACTGCATACTAAGGTCAGATTGTGCTTAGTTTGTTATTTGATTTTTATTTCCACCCTTTCTAAACATGCATATGATCCAATGTGAAAATTGTCCTGCCATGAGCTAAATTTAGAGTCTTATAGTTCATATCTACAGTAAAACACAAGGGAAAGCTGGAGAAACCTAATGATCCGTTAATGGACATCTGGCATCTTACAGCACATGACAATGAGCGATTGTTTTTTCTGATTGAAACATGGATATGACAATAAGTGTGTTGTTATAAGCCAGCGTCTCAAATATTACCCAGCACTGCAAATCAAATACCTTCAACTTGTGCAGCATATTGATATATAGACTACTCTTGTCAATAGATATGAACTGAGTTTGTATTGACTGATGAGATTAAAACTCTGGGTTCTTTCTCCTTCTCTGCTTCGTACGATCTGTTCCTTCCCACCACAGTAGATAGAAATGCTCTTTTTCCTCTGACGGTGTGTTTGTGTGTCTCTCAGGTGATGCTGGTGGGAGATTCAGGTGTGGGGAAGACCTGTCTGCTGGTTCGCTTCAAAGACGGAGCCTTTCTAGCCGGGAGCTTCATCTCTACAGTGGGCATCGACTTCAGGGTAGGTCTTTTTCAACCTGGGCCTTGTTCTCAGAATTCTTTTATTGTAATTTGCCCCTTCATGTTGAGGGGCTAGAAGTGAGATTTTAAAAAAAAAACCTATCTTGAACGTTAAAAGTCCAATCGTCTCTTCATTATATGAGGAGGTAACTTGTTTAAAACCTACCCACAAGCTTAGATTTCCCCTGAGGGACACATCAGAGTTAAACGAAATGAAGGCAAATTAAAAAGGTAATTTAAAGTGAGGTTATATCTTGACGGACTGATCCTTTTTCTTTTACTGCTAATGGCGGCCCCTGGGGGACTTTGCAGACAAAGGGTTCCACCACCAGAACAGAACAGGCAGACGTGAAGTGTCGCGGCAGACGAGTCAGATGCACTGACCCGTTTCAGTCTTTTACTGTCTTGTTGCTCCCTAAAGCGAGATCCATGTGGCTGCAGAATCTGACACAGCTGTTCGGAAAAACCTTCCCCGAGGAAGCGTTCGGAGCCGTCCTTTGGTGCCGCTGTCATCCAGAGCAGCTTATAGCAGAAGCAGAGTGCAACAGTGAGACGGCATCTTAAAGCTGAGTGCAGGGAGCGTGATGGACCCCAGCAGGACGTACAGTAGATAGTGGATGGATATGTGTTGAGTGACACCTCATGTACAAACAATGAGAGCCATAATAAGCATGCAGCCTAATTCTTTATGAGTCCTTTTGTTTATTGTTTTACCCATGATTAAATGGAGAATAAGCCATAATTTCCTGTAGAAATAATTTTGGAAAATAGGACAGTGGCACTGAAGAAAATGGAGTAATGGAAACACAAAAGGCCTTTTTTCCTCTGCATGCTTTAAAACAGGTTCTTACAGCACAGTATCTCCTCCTGAAGCAGAATGAAGAATGGGCACGTTTAAAACTCCATAAGCTAACGGACTCACAGAAATAACCCTTTTGTCTTTAATCAGACTATAAAAGAGGCTTAGGTTTGAGGCTGACGCAAATCACCAGCCCCTGCACTGTAAGAACCTATGGAGAATCAGCTGTGACAAGGTGTAGAGCTTCTCTTTTTCACATCTAGGACACAACGGGACCGACAGAGTCAGACATGATGTCCGGAAGCTAAAAGCCAGGTTGGTTTCAGTGAGAGAGACAGGTATATATTAAGAATACTACATTTTTTAAAACCACTTCCCCTTTTGTCTCTTCCTATTTGCTATGTATCAGTCCAGCTCCTTTCTAATGGACCCTCACTGATCGTAGACTGACAGTCTGGTTCCCCCCAGAGATTGCAGTACCCATGAGTTTTGAGTGAAACATGTTGAGAGCTTATATATCTAATATTTTGTATTCATTAATCGTAATACATCTCTCAATCTGCAACTGGAGCCAAGTTTAGCTAAACACTGGAACACCAGCTCTGCTCTGTGCATAAGCCCTAATTCTAATTTCCTGATTATCTTCTTACAGGGACACAGAAAAGTCATATTCACCTGAACTTATTAACCCATTGACTGGAATATTTCTGCGCTGCATGAGCCTATGTACTGTAATTATTGTCACAGAATCCGCTGGCAGCGCCTCTCCTCATTACACTTTAGAACCACCAAACAAATACTGTAGGTAACAACATTTTCATGCATCCCTCCCAACCTCACTCCTCTCTCAGCACAGACCTGCTTTGCTTGTGCACCTCTCATGTCTGCAGCTCTTCAAAACAGATGCTTGTCTGAGGGGTTTTATTATTAGCAGCCTGACTGAAGCAGAGGAAACCGATAGAAATACAGCCCCGCAGGCATTTGAAGTTAGTCATTTCATCCCAGTTCACTTCGGCATGTTTTTGGAAAAATGACGCCGAGAAACGTCTCAATGTAGATTTGTATAGAGTGAAGTTCATGTGCTTTGTTTTTTGACAGCTTTATCCCAGATTTACCAGCAGAGTTTCTTACTGTACCTGTGATTAAGTGATTTCTGTGTTGGTAGATGACCAGTATAGAAGTAGAATAGAAACACTTCAATTTAGACTTTAAGTGAACCATGCTTCTATTCAAAGACATATTATTAATTTCTGGCCTTTTGTATGCACAACTCAACTTTTCTGACAAAGCTAACAATGGGTAGCTGTGTTGGCTTTTGTGTGTTGACCTTTGTGCTAAGCCGCTTGATTGACTTATTGTTGCCGAGTGTTTGTGGGCTGTGACGGAAGCCAAAGCTCTGACAGTACGAAATCAAAGCAGCGGGGAAACAAAACAAGCTTGTTATGTGTGCACACGCTGGCGAAATTACCCGGTTTGTTCAGCTCTGTGGGAAATAATCACGCTTCCTTCATGACGGTTGGCGGCTGGGGCTAATGTGAGCCGCCGCGGCGCTACGGAAGCCCATAGGGAGCTGCTGCATGTCACCGGACGCCACCTTTACAGTTAATAAACCCTGCACCTTCTGCGTGTCACGTCCGTGCAGCAGTCTGACATTTTACATACATGATAATGATGACGATGAGTGATGGCAGTAATTGAAACATCAGACATTTTTCTCCTAATGAGATTCATGTTGCCATGTTGTAGGAATGGCTGCGCTTGTGTTTCTCGATTCAGCGGCTATTCATTCATCATGTCAAAAGGCCTGGTTGATGATCGAAGACGATGATGATGTTTAGTATGCACAAGGCTTGTGTTACTCGTCTCTCTCAGGAAAATAGCAAAATATGGCTGGATTGAATTTCCCTGTGAACTGAAGTTAGTGAAATCGTGTTAAATTGTCAGACTATAATCCTTCCAGAGCTGATGGACGGAAGGGCTTAGGTGTTTTATCCAGAATTACCAGATTCCATTGATCAGCCTGAGAGAAGAAATCTCACCAGGGCTCATGTCAGTAAAGGTCAGTCATCGTAGTTTCACTGTCTGAGTCGTTACCAAAGAGAGTAACAAATTACAGATTTTGTTTTACGGGCACAATATTCTCCCTTAGCACCAGACTACAATCAGTCCGGCCATTCATGCCCGACCGCCCCTCCATTTTGTACCGTGGAGTTCACTGACCACCACGCTGAACAACACTGGTTGTCATGGCAATGATGCACAGGTACACTAAAGGCAATCTGCAGTGTAAAGAAGGAGAAGGGGGGGGGGGGTGATCTGCACCGGCACAACCCGCACGGCTACAGAACCTGATTTACACTCGGCACACGCTCCCCACACGTACACTCATAATTGCTTACATACATCAGAGCACAATGGAGAGCTCTCTGTCATCAGTGCACTATTGTTTAGCTGCTTTGTGTGGTAGTGGGATAAATTACACTCTGTAATAAAAAAAGCCCTAAGCCACAGATGAGGGATGACTCTTGTTTTACATTACATTACTTTTTTTACCCAGAGTAGATATTGGACCTTATATTATGATATTGGAAGTTTCATTGTCGACCATCGTTTCTCATCTTATCTTATGTATATGGATGTTATAAGTTATAGTTCAGGTTCTCACTAAGGTAAATTTAGCTTTATCTCACAAATAAATAACAAACCTTAACATCCACAATACAAAGTGGGTCATCATCACTATTATCACTGCTGTCTTATCGCTTTCTGTCCGTCCGCAGCACGCGCTCGCTTCTCCTCCTGTGGTGCCGGCTAAAAATAAGCCACATGCAGATGTTGCTGGGTGATCATGAATAAGCGAAATGATGAAACGCGCTCATGCTAATAAGCTGCCACGGGACAAAAACATCAAGAACCGTGCAAAGTCAAAGCCGCGTTTGTCTCCGCTTCTACCGGAGCTCATCCGTTCTTCCTCTGCTGTACGTTTCATATCACCGGTGCTTTGGTTACATTATACGACCCTATATTTAGTAGTCCGGGCAACGGGTGACAGATGGATGGCTGATGGTGACACCTGCCACTCCGCTGTGTTTCACACAGACGCTTGTTTCCTTCCCAGGAGACTGTTGTTATGGGCCAGTAGCTGTGACAGCAAAGCAAATCAATGAATGTGTGGGAACTGCTTCTACCCAAATTTGCACATTTAGCTGTCAGATGTTTTTGCCCCCCCCCCCTCAGCTGGATATTAGGCATATTATCAGCTGCTGCCACAAAGGAAGTCATAACCAAAAATGTGCATGCGGCGTCAAATTTGCGGGTTTTCTTTAGCTGCTTTTCCCCGGGCTCAGACTCGGCTTCACGCCGTTGAGCTCAGATTCATAAGCGCTCCGGTTCAATCACAGCCTTCCCCTCAAGGACCCACTGGAGCACGTCACGGTTGAGATCTGTTGTTTGTGTTAGTTAGAATGGGAATAGCTGGTTAGGACACATTCCCAACGTCACGCTTCTTGTTTGTGTCTTTATCGTTTCCGCGCAGAGACGAACGCCGTCGTTGGAGATTTGTTAAGTTTCTCCGCGTGTTTTCTGGTGCTGGGCAGGCGATGAGTGATGGAGCTGAAGTCAGCCTCCTGCTGTTGCTGCTTCTGCTGGAAATGAGGCTGCTGCCAGTGAGACCGAGACCAACATTAAACTTGCGCCAGTTAAAAACTGCTAGAAAAGCCCACAGAGTAGAGAGGATCTATGTGGTTTGATTGGATCTCACTGGGTTTATTAGTTTCACTGACACTTTACAGCTTTAACGCTGACAGACATGCATCCATATGTGGTAGCTGCTCACATTAATCGCATCATAAGTGTCCACTCAGTCTTGTGGAAAATGAGTCAAAGGAGGAGCTCCCAATTTAAAACCAGCAAAGTGTGAGTGCATTGGTTGTGTGCATTTTATTATGTGGAACTTGTTTTGCCCACAGATGAAAGATGATGCTACTGCGTGTGCACTTTTGCATAGTTTTTTTTTTTTTCTATGTGAGTGAAGGAGGGAGGGAATTAACGCGAGATGGATGGAAAAGAAAAGGTTCTTAACAAACACCTTCATCTCAGTCTGTGCGAGTTTGTAATTTGTCACAGAGAACTCATACAACAGCTGCTTCCCCCTCTGTCTCTCCATCTGCTTGGATCTGGTCTGATCATTTGTTGCTACACCATCCCACCAGTGCACAACTTCACAGTGAGCTGATGTCTGGGAAGCGGCTTTAAGAGGCTTACAGGACATATTCCAATGCTCCCATTCAAAACAAAGAAGAGCCCTCATCTGTGTCCATAGGGAATGAGCTCAATGTCTGTCAAATTGGAAAGACGATGGTTAGAAAGATATGGCATTCGGGCATTCAAAGAGATATTTATCTATATGGTCAGCTCATTGTACAGTAGATATAAGTGTTTTCTAGCCATAGTTCACTGCCTCCATTATTTGATTCTTTTGTAAATGTTTTCCTGTTCTAATTCCATGGCATCAAATAATGAAAGGCACTTGTGGTGAGAAGTAAAAGTAAAAGTCTGAAACGGAGACGTTCATTGTCTAAGTGACTGGAAATGTCAATGTCCAGTGTCTGAAAAAGTTGCAAGAACTTACAGAAACAGGAATGAGTGCAGGGAAAGAGAACGACGTTCTGAGGGGGAGCACAAGAGATTGTGGCACCTTTTTTATTCATGACTTTATTACAAACTCAGGCCTGTATTGAATTTTAAGCTTCTGCTCTTAGAGCTAATACAGTTGTTATTACATTTAAGACCTCCACGTCAGGATGTGACAACCTTCAAGGTCATGATCCTATAAAAAAAGTACTTCAGGCAACAGGAAATAAGCTCTTAGACCCTGTTTGAAGAGAAATAAACCTTTATTTCAGGAAGAACACCATGCTGAAAATTGACTTAGACAGAGAGTGAAGGGAGCTTGAGGACGCGGCAAAGACTAGTAAATGCTGCCTTGATGTGAACAATACGAACCGGAGGTCGAAACATCAACGGACCGCTGAAAATAGTTTGTCGTGTGTTCCAGCTATTTCAAGGCCGACGCAGCACACGACTCGCTCAGCTCTCTGCAAATGACAGTTTCTAACTCTGTGGCTATAGCAACGTGCCACAGGTCTTTCAATGCGCGTTTCATCGCATTAGCGCTGTTGGTGCAACAAATAAAAAGTGAGTAGCACGGGGTCTGACATGCACCCAGTTTTGTATTTCCATATCAGTCATATCAGTCCGATACTAGAATATATGTAAATATACTGTAGATATAAAATCCTGAGGAGCTACAATGCAGATGCCAGCATGGCTTAGTTTTAATTGGCTGTATGTGACATTGTCTGTTTTTAAAGGTAAACTATAAATAGTGGCTGCTGTAAATATTCAAAAGATAGGCCCCAGTCATTTATTACTTGGTGCCTTCAGCCATCAGCTCGCCACTAGTAATACCGACCCAGAATTCTGATGACCGCTGATGGATTTCCAAGGAACCGTTCCAGTGAATTCAGGAAACATACACAAGCTGGCGGCTCCTTTATCACAGTGCAACACTGCGTCTTAATACTGACCCTGGAGAGGGAAGAATGGGCGACACAGTTAGGGGGATGATGGGGGGCGGGTCAAGGCCTCGTTCACACAGCGACTTAACACACACACACACATTCTATATCTGCACACAAGCAGGAAAAAAGCAATGAACTGCATGACTGCACAAACAGAATAAAGATTTTCTGGAGCCTTTCCATCTTGTGGCCTTTCATATCTTCACGTCTCCTGACTTTCAGCCGTATATCTCCCCACACATTTCCGTTTAAGCTTTATCCTTCTCTCCATGCGTCCCGCTTTAGCGTAATCTGAAAGTGCCATTCTAAATGTCCTAATGTTTAAAGCACTGTTTACCAATCACATGGTCAAAGTAGTTTGCAAGGAAACAATGAGACACACAAGTCAGGAAAGAGTCAGCTAATTAGCTTCTGATACTCACACACTATGAGCCAAGGGGACTGCATGTAGCTAAGAGCAGCCTTTAGAGTTTAAGGAGCTTGCCCTGTGTCACTTTTTAAATACTAAGAGATAACATTTTGGCTTAAGGGGAGGTTTAAAAGCCCAGCAAGACTTACTGGGAGAATTTGACATGCCTTAATGGGCTTTGCTGCCTGTTGTTTGGATAATACAATATAGCCTGGGCAAGGATTGAATGGTTTCCTAATACAGTACATACAGTACAGTACCATGCTGTATACAGTACTTAAGAAAAGAGTTGGATGTATTGAAAAGCACAGACTCTGCCTGTGATCACAATTTTGGTTCAATGCTGAGACAAATGTCTTATAATTTTCACTTATTATAGGTATACAGTATGACTGATATCTATTGTATTTGTTTATGTGTATTTTGATGGAGTGTGACTTATTTAACTTTAAATTTATCAGAGCAGTTGTTAAAAGCTGATGCCACTCTCATTCTTACAAACACAATTAATTAACATTAATAATAATTGTTACAATAATAATAACAACTGTAAGAAATTACAATTTCTCAAAACATGCTTTACCTACCTGCAAAATTGTGCTGGTTGGCAATAATAAAAAACCTTAAACTGTCTTAAGTTTCATGTTGTGCCAACATTCCTTCTTCCAACTGTTTTATTCATCAATGCCAAATGAATGATTAAAAGTAAAATTTCAGCCTGTGTTGCTGTTCGGTTTCATAAGGCCTCCTTTCCACTTCCCTCGAGACCAGGGAGGACACGGCCCCCCCTGGAGTCCCTTCAGGACTCTTGTGTGGTCCAGGAACCGGCAGTGCCCAGGATTTGATCATGAGGTCTGCACGCCTTGCGACTTACGCTCATCGTCTTACCCAGTGCACCACTGAGGAACCCTTCACACCTGGAGCAGTGTTCAGCGCGCTTTTAAAGCTACAAACCTCTAAAAGTTCCTAGAATTATGCAAGATTTGAACCCACAACCTGACATTCCCACAGCAGCTGCCTAACTATGTGAGCCACTGCTCTGGTCAGATTTGGGTGTATCCGAAGTTGTACTTATTGTTTGTTTAGTAACAGGCCCTTAAACATGTTTAAAGTTAACCAGGACTTGAACTCACCACCTGGCATTAATGCAGCAACATCTTAACTGAGCCACTGCTCTGGTTGGATTTTAATGTTGTCTGAGGTTGTATTTACAGTTTGCATGATAGTGTAACTGAAACATATTTAGCATTACAGTATATGGGGACTTGAAACTGAAACCTCACATTCCCACAGCAGTGTTTTAACCCACTACACCACTGCTCTGGCTAGTTTTTGATATGAATGAGGTTGTATGTACTGTTGCTACCTTGAAGTATGTTGAGGAATGAGAAAAGATGCAAAGTCTGAATAAAGTTTTTATTATATTATAGCACACACAATCAAAACAATATTAGGAAACCAACATTTGAGGTCAGGTGTCTTACAGAGAACAAAGCATTGTTGGGCATATGCAAAGAGCATGAATTATAATAATCAGAATTACAGCTCCTGAGTGGAGATACTAATTATGTTTATCATTTAGATTCACGAATCTTGGTTATTAGCTACAATGTTTATAACTATATATGAAAGATGTCTATAATAAGTGAAACACTTTAGTAAATGATTAATTAATAAATAAATGATTGAATGATTAATTAATTATAAATAATTTACAGGGCACCACCTTGTTACCAAAGACAAGGGCTCCAGCGCTCCCACGGGGCAGGTGTTGGTGGTGAAGCTAAAACAGGCAGCGTGGAGTCTGTCACCGTCTCAATCTGCAACAATAAAGTTGAGAAAAGATGAGAAAACCACACTGAGACGGAACGTCAGTGTTATGGGGTAACGTTTGTATGTAACTCTCTTACATATTAACTATGTCTGGGAACTGGACCTCCGTCTCCATTCAGGACACCGATACATCTTTGAGGCAGTCCATAATTTCTGGTCGCATCTCCCTCCGAGGCCATAAATCACTATTATGGGGGTGAGCTCAGTGATAGTTTGATTAGAACCAGGCAGACAGAGATTTCTATTGCTCGTGATCTCTCTCCACTACATATTATATACAGTGAATACAGGTCCTCCTTAAGACACATCACAAATGAAGCAAGCGCCCCAACCCAAACAGTAGGTGAGAATGAAGGGAACCATAGACAAGCGTAGTGAGCGATGCCAACGGAGCAGCACTGCTGAGGCTGGATAAGGAAGTTATCACGAAACAAAGCCCAGGAGGTGGTCACAGATCCAGTACAATGAGCCAGAATGCCTGGGGGTGCCGCAGGCAGAATGAACTACCCCTACTGGTAAACTGGTTAAAAGCTTGGCGTGGCACAAAAAGTGCACCGCAGTCTCCATAGCATGCTGGCTGCAGCACTTCACACCCACGCAGACGGGAGACCCAGCAAAAATTTAAACATGACAAGATCGACAGAAGTACAAAGTACCGAAAAAGACCTCCTTGTTTGATCTATTCTGGTTGTACAGCTTCTCACATTCAACCATGAGACAATCAGACGAATGAAAGACGAGCCACATAGAAAAGCATCATTACATTGGATGGATTTTACATCAGGGCCTGTGTTTGCTATACCGCATATGCAAAGGTTAGCTCAGCAGCTGCATTTTAACATCAGACAGAGTGGATTATATTGATTGATCCTATCGATCAATGTGTCGGTGATCCAGTGATCTTCAGGAGCGACTCCTGCCTGGTTCATATTTATAATGAGGCCTGGCCCGTCCGGCTCGGTGACTGACAGAGAGCTTGGAGCTGGCTGATTCTTACTGTATGGTTGTTGAATATTAACGTCATTTGTCAATAGGCGAGGCTTGTATGTTTAATCTATCGGTGGGTGCGCTGTCATTTGGAGTTATGTTTCTGTCTTTCGGGCTGTTTATTTTGTCTCCTTATTTGTGCGGGTGCTGCTGCTTTCCTGTTGTTTGCTTCGACATCATCCGTATGTCCACGTCGCACAGTTAAAAAAATATATATATATATCGACTGAAGCCTATTACAAATGCCAGGTTTACAACAGCGGCCTGGCTTATCAGCAAACCTACCCGCACGGCGGAAGAGGCGCTTTTGGGTCAACATTTTTTCAATCTCCTGTTTATTTTAGCGATAATGCACCTGAGGGAAATGGGCAAATCATCTAGAAGAGCAGACATTGTATTAAGAGCGAGCATTGTACGACAGTAACAGGAAGTGGCCCCAGTAATTCAAAATGTGCCTCATCGAGTTCTAGAGATTGTACGTTTACTGATAAGAAGGTTTCCATTTGTTGAAATAATGGCTAAAAATCATCATCTTTCCATGGAACAAAAGTTGAGCCATAATGATTGTTTTGCTGCAGGTCATACCTGGAAGGGAGGGAGGGGCCGCAATCTCATATCCAGGTTTGACACAGTGCTGTCTGTCGCGGCTCAGCTGCTGAGCGGACGCTCAAATTGAATATTTGGGGAGACTCGCTGCCCCGCACATGGCGAGCATGTCGAGTTGAGCCTCTTCAATAATGGGCACAGACACGTTTTTCATCAGTTGCCTGGAAAAATGCAAACAAATCAAACGTATTAAGCAGCTGAGTGCAAAGCGTCCACCTTCAGTAGTGATATTAGGACAAGAACATGGACTTTCAGTACAGCTTCAATAAGCTCTAAAGATCAAGAGAACCCAAGTGTAAACAAGTGCTTATATGAAATATGTTCATTACTACAAGTAAAATACTACCATGTGAAACGCCAGTTATACGACTTCTAGCTAAATGCTAACTTTTCTTGGGGCTGTTTGTTCCATGTGGAAACTCAGCTGACAGAAATATACACGGTGCCCACGGTGTCTTCGGACCGTGGGAGGACTGTGTCCACGAGCTGTGGTCTTGGCCCAGAAGCAGGTGACCCTCCGATCAGCGTCGTATCGGGACAGATGGCCGTTGAGAAGGAAGGAGGCAAAGGCCTGAAAGGAGGCTGGAGCTGTGACTTCAAACACGAGCTCTCATAAGTCCTGCGCATTCTCACTTTTCCTCCTACTGTGCTGCTTTGGTGAGCGTGGAGCAACAAAGGGGAAACAAACTGAGAGGGAATGAGGGGAAAAGGTCGAGAGGACGATGAGAAAGCAAGCGGGGATGGAGAGGAGATGAGTGGCAATAAGATGGAGTTAGAGCCTCAGGTTATTGGAAAATCATTACCAGAGTACTCATGCAAATTATTGCTTACATGTAAGAGAGGAGGAGAAGAGTGTACGGGGGTCGTTAGATGGAATCTCAGTCCTCATTGACATTCACTAAATTTTTCGCGGTTAATGAAGTCTGCAATTAAATGAATAGGGATGAAGTCCACTTTGTTATTTCTGTCCCCTCAGAACACGGTTTAGGTCAATTCTTTCTAAAAGCTGAGAATTCCTGCAGATACAGCAACCACCGCATCATTATGTAAGTATGACACTGTTTGGAAAGGGCCAAATTGGTAGTGACCTTCAAAAACAACATTTCCCATGAGTCCTAGGGGCTTCACTGGCTATAGCCCTGTAGATGTACATTTGATGAACATTTTGCCACAGAAATAAGTTCAAACACTACATAGGTTCTCAGGGTTATGGTGAAAATGTCAGGTTTCTGTGATTGGTTCATATTTCATGACCAGCGCGTGGAGGAAACCAGGACCTTGCATCACTTTTTCTGCCACTGCCAACAACAAACAAACCCCTGAAACACTCTGCAGGACAGTCTTGTGTACTCACACATACGCAAACACCAGCCCACACGCAGGGCTGCTCACATCTTCCATCCCGTGTGAAGTAAACACGAGTATCACAGTTTGCCAACATCACACTCCAGCTTCAATCCCCATCAGTCATACAATCACCACCACCATTAATGTGCAGCTACTGTCTTCTGTGGTTACTTACATCAGTGGTTTGTAGTTGAGGCGTTCGGTGTTGGACGGCTGAATAAATCAAATGTGCAGCGTTGGAGCCGAAGTGCAGCAGCAAATGGATCTGGAATCGTTTCACCTGCAGGTGTTTCCAAAAATGGATCAAACCCGGCGGAAGCTGGCGCTTTGTTCTACTAGAACCTCAACAAACGCTCCCGCTGGAGCGTCCCCTGATGTTTGCACCACCAAGATCCTGGAACGAAAAAAAAACACAAAACAATAAGCTGTGTTTCTCGTATGCTGGTGAGAAAGTAGTGCATAAAAGGTCCATTTATAGAGAAGTACTGTAATGTGAGGTGAAGACAGCAGTGAACACAGGTTTCAATGACCTCGTGGGCACAAGGACCACAAATGGATACGACTTCACGCTGGGTCTTGGTTCATCGGGAGTACGTCTGATGTGGGTTGTTGCAGAGTTCATCACAGTTCCCCTTAGGAATAAACAGTGCAGGTGTTTCTTTTAAGGAACGCAGCCTTCTTCCTTCCAGACATTATTGCCGTATAGTGCAGTCAGAATGACTCTGAGAAGGTGTTAAATGCCTCCCATTTGTAAGGTAAACACCAATAACCCCCTCACCCCCATGCAATATGGATGAAATGCATTAAGAATGAAGGGAGAGTATGTTGTTAGTGATGGGGCCAGTTGCTCAAAGCCACCAACAGCCTCTAGAGCCACAGTGTGAGTGGGAACACCGAGAGCTGATGGGCTGGAAACGGATCGCTGTCGACTGCAGGGTCGCGCAAACCTGGCAACCGCAACCGTGGTTCTGTGTGCGGCTGCTTTTATTGCAGAGTTTCTTCTTGTCATTTGCCCATCTTTGTGTTTGAGAGTCATGAGATACAGTTTTCATCTTTGCAAAAGCAGTCTTAACTTGAGAATGTGACCTGTTAAGACCGGGACCAAACATCCATGGAACAGAACCGAACCACTGGGCAGGTTTAGGCTCTGTGGCTCAACAGGACCCTGAGAAACGAAACAAATCAAGTAATTAAAATATAAAAATGAAAATATGTTTCTTTCCACTTTATTAATATGTTCAATGCAATTATGTCATCATCTTCCTGTAATCTCAGTTATGATTGTAACATTTGGAACACTGCTTAATTGGCCAACTCTGATTCTTCTTCCAAGCTATAATTTGCTATAATTAAATTGTTCAAACTCTATGGAAAATCAGCCTCTTAATGATGCATCTGTTTTTAGATTTTGTCTCTCGATGCCCAATTTGCGAAGCTTTTCCTCTTCCTCTCTAGGACTGATTTGAGGTTCTTTGAGTTCTTCTTTTTTTTCTGCCATGAAAACAGAATCTGCTGACGCAGCAGACGAGCTCCCGGAGGTCTTCGTCTTCCCGCCCACAGGAACACCTTTTAGAATTTGCATGCAGAAACTCTGCCGCGCTGTTTACCGCGCTCATAAGAGGAAGAGGTATTGGACGGCAGTCAGGGTGGAGATGATGCATAATGTGCCCAGGGATCGTCATAAATAAGCAGACGCAGCATCACAGATGCAGCAGCGATAGACGGCAAAGATGAGGAAGAGTAGCAGAAAATGACGAAGCAGCTGCTGCAGCTCAAGAGATCATATGCATGTGTGTGTGTGTGTTTGTGAGTGTTGATAGGTGATGCAACAGTTTGCAACAAAGGTGTGTGTCTGTGCACTGCTGCTAAACAATGAAAGTCGTGCAGAAGTCACAAAAAGCCAACCAGCATCAACTTTACTATTCACCACTGGACTTGTTTTTCTAACTCTCACTAGAAATGAATTCTAGGACCATTTCTGAGTGCACATTGTTTCTTTTGTCTTTCAGAATAAAGTTATGAGCATTGATGCTGTGAAGGTCAAACTGCAGGTAAGAAGCGGCGTGCATCGCTATGAGCATGCGAGTGTGTGCATGCTCTTTGTAATGAATCAGCGCTGACTTCCTGTGGTGTAAATACCACTGGCTGCTGAGCAGAGGGGAGGGAGCTAATGAGGCAGCGTTAATCTCCATCAGCCAATTAGCCGCTGCGCTGGCCGACTGGAGACGCAGACTCTCCGTTGGATTATTATTAAGGTTGCTCATTGTCACTCAAAAGCATCATTAGAGAGTATCTGATGAATTCATCAACTTGGTTACTGTAAAAACAGCCTCCTGTTTAACGGTTCTGTGTTTAGTCTGTCAAATTGGATATTTTCAAATGAATCGAGTAGAGACCTGCAGGCGACTATGCACCGTTGAGCTTCTTAATAACTGTAACATCATCCACTATAGTTCATTCTGAAGGTTGGACAAATGAATGGACTTATCGGAACATGACAAAGCAATTCTCACACGTGGCTGAAATGGAGAGTTGCTGTATTGATAAAAGCAAAATGCATCACAGTGCAATAAAATGTGACAAATTGATCATGACCCTCAGGAAAGCAGATGAAAATTAGCAGCAGACCAAAGCAAATCTGTACGGATCAATGAAGAGGTTCGAATCTAAAGGCTAAATGTTAAAATAAAACATTTCCATAATTTCTACATTTCAATTTTGACTGTAGATAGTTTGACAAACCATTGACAAAATATTCTAAAAATAATAAAATCTAACAGGCGTTTTATTGTATATGAGTATGTCAAATTTGATTGATCTGTCCAGATCTCTAGAATTTAAACACAAACCAACAACAGCAGCCAGTAGGTAGCTCATTTAAACAACTGTCCATGAATGCAGCACAGCTACTGTACCAGAGGTCTCACATAACGGAACACAACCACCACAGACACCATCACCATCACGCTGAATTAGGGAGCGGCTGTAATTATAATAACTGTGCTGCCTCACAGTAGCAGTGCTGCTACAGGGTTCTCTGAGAACGGCAGCAGAATCACGCTGTGCTGAAATGTGGAAACACCGTGGAAACATTCTAATAACGAATGCTGATGGAATAATGATGTTCTCCTGTTGGTTTTTAGATCTGGGACACTGCTGGTCAGGAGCGCTTCCGGAGCGTTACGCACGCTTACTACCGTGACGCCCACGGTAAGAAGCCTCCACACACACAGTGTGATGGGACGACAAATAAAAAAAAAACACTGAAGCAGCAGGGGGTCTGAGGGCCAGGTCTATGAAGCAGGGTCTCAGCCTGTGTGCTGCAGGTATATCTCAACCAACTCCACTCCAGAGTCCAGAGAGCACTGAGCCTCAGGCCCAACTCCAAAGAGCAGGTGTTAGAACACACACACACACACACACACACACACACACACACACACACACACACACACACACACACACACACACACACACACACAATGCTGATGCTGGTGTGTGTGTGTGTGTGTGTGTGTGTGTGTGTGTGTGTGTGTGTGTGTGTGTGTGTGTGTGTGTGTGTGTGTGTGTGTGTGTGTGCGTGGCCAGTTGCCCGGTGCCACTCTGACGTGTCCGTACGTCGGCTTGCCCTCGCTGATCTTTAACAAGGCACCCTGGGAGCCTGGAACCAGCTCCTCCGAGGGCGTCCGTCTGCTCCCGACTTTCAAATAAAGCTCATTCAGACTGACAGGCGGGACCCGGGGAGGGAGCGCGGGCCGAGCGCAGCTGTCACGAAAGCTGTCGATGCCTGTGAACTAAGCGAGCGTTTTTCCGGGACTCAGTCTCGCTTCTGGGCCTCATCAGGTAGAACTGAACAAGTACCTGAGACACGTATCCCAAAATTCACCATTTAAAGGTTAAATGGTGATAACATCCTTTAATATATTGATAAGCTGCTTTTAGTCCATAATAGATAGAGATAATTGCATTATTATGAAGCTACTACAGCAACAGCTACTACACAATAAATGAAAACAATCACAGCTAACACATAAATTTCCAGTCACTAGAGCTGAAATAGCAACAAAAGAGTCCTTACAATCCGTTATTTCTGGTTTGAGGACTGCTTCCCTCTCCTGGATTCTGACCCAACAGCAGGATGCTGTAGTAGCTGAAGACAGTGCCCACTTGACTTGAAGCGCTACATTTCTGGCTGGATGTGATGTCTGTTTTAATCGGCTTTGGCCCCGAACTCGACTGTCATTAACTCATTAATGAGAAAGCCAGAAGATCCACGCAATCGGCCCGAACGAGTCGGTAGCCGCGGCCCGGCCCGGCGCCGTCTGTCCGGACCATCTGGCGCGAAGGCCCGGCTCGGCCCAGACGCCAGCCGCAGACGCTATCTTTTCTTGCTCGTTTCCACAGCGTGTGACAGGAAACCGCGGGGCGCTCACAAACAAGGGGAGAAGCAGGCAGCGGGAGGCAGAGTGGAGGAGAGGGGATGGAGACGTAAAATAAGACGGACGGGGGGAGAAACACACCTGATGCCAGCGTCAGCGATGGAGGCTGAAGGGCCGGGTTAAATACATGCATTAAATCAGGCCGTGTGTTCACGTTAGCGGAGGCCGGGACCACCGCGGAGGCGAAGGGCAGGAAGCGTCGACCTTCACCTTTCAGGGGAAGGTCGAGCTGCCACGACGCGGCAATAAAGAGGCGCGGAGCCCCCGCGCTGTCGAACGCGCTGCCTTCAGGCGCCCGTCCTCCGGGACGAAACGAGCACATTAAGGAATCACTGTCCCTGAAAAAAGCATCATCGCCGCCATTAGCTTTGTGCCATCAGTCACATTGTAACACAGACGTCACATTAGTGAGTGATGGATATTTCTTATTAGCACGTCGCTCGGCCGCGATTGCTGAGTTAATGGATGTCGTGGGGCCGAGTTCTAGGTGCGACGCCTCCGGATCGTTCGACGAGGCTTTAGCGTCGAAAACGAGCCGCAGGATGGACCTCGTTTACGTCACGCTGAGTGTTGAGAGGGTGGAAGAATGAGAGTCAGACACAAACACACGCGCCGGCGTCAAGAAAGTTGACTCTATTAGCGCTGGGCTGCAAAACAGTGCAGCCTCTACGCACGCCACGCGTTTGGTGCGTTCAAGGACAGCACAAAGTGCAGTTCATCCCCCAACTACCCAATAATAGCGTGATACAAATGAAATGAACAGCCAGCTGTGGAGGTGATGATGATGATGATGATGATGATGAAGACAATAGCTGTGAACGTACGGGGAAGCAATAAAGAAAGTAGAAGAAGAAAGAATAGATGAATAGTGTTCTAGCTTCCAGCCTAATAAAATAGATGCTCAGGTCACAGTCAAAGTCACTTTTGATGCTTTGCTCCTGCACATCTGTGTGAAGTATCACGTCCCCTTCTCTCCACTGAACCTATTGTCTGAACCTCAGTTCCTCTTCAAATATTGATCCATCTTCACACTTGCCCTTACCTGTTGCTTTCTCTTTACCATTTATTCAACTGTCTCCACGCGCTGAGTGCGTCGGCTGGCACCGCGCCGGCAGAATTCAGTGATCTGTCGCCGCGGTGATTCATCCGCCCCTGTCTAAAATGGCCGCCGCTCGAAAAGAGCCCCGCGGGTCACGCGCCGCCACGGGAGGAAGAGGCAGAAATGACAACTGCTGCTGGTGCCGAGGGAGGCAGTGAAAGTGATGGAAGGAGGGGGCGCCGGCTCTCATCAAAGTCATCAGCCAGACACACACACACACACACACACACACACACACACACACACACACACACACAGGCTTTTCATTAGTAGGTGTCCTCAGCGCGAAGCCGTCGTAGGTGGTGTGCTTTTAATTTTCAAGGCGGTGATGGAGCAGAACGGTGACGCTGCTGATCTTTATCTGCCATTTGCACGTTGATGGAAATATGGCAGCAGTAAAGTTGCGCCTGTAAAAGTCACCAGAACCTGCGCTATTGCAAAACGCGGCACAGGCGCCCGGTTGAGGCCAGTAATTAACATACGCTGAGCTCTGCGACGCTTTGTGAGCTGTTCCTCGGGCTCATATTTATTTGCATGCGTACGCGCAACTCTGTTTATGCAACCTATTTTCAATAAGGGCAGAGCAGCCAAGGTCATTCATGCTTATTACAGCAGCTTCTCATCTGAGAGATGATGGATCGCGCTGCTCTGTATGGACTACTTCACTCCACCGCTTGCTACTCAGAGACTCCTTCATGAACTTTTATTGTGAAGGAGGCGTCAAATCGTTCCTATGGGTGCTCTGACAGCTGTCATATACTACAGGCTGATATGCCAGCATCCACTAACTAGACCTATTTTATTAATAGACAATATAAAGTACTGCCTTTTTCTTTACTTCTACGGCCGACCTCGGGTCACCCATGCAGCTGTCAATCAGGCGAGGGGCGGGGCTTACTCAGACCATGCCAGGAAACCAAAGTAAAACTCACCTTTAAATAAAAATAATTCTATTGTCATTTACAGTAAGAATCATCAAACGGTGCAGATTGACTAAAACTACTGTCCACGTCTCATTACCACCAGCCTAGTTTCGTGTCTCTGCCCTTTAACTCGCTCTCCTGGCGTCCACGCTCCTCATTCCGCTGCGCTCCTGCTGTTTTGCAACCACAACGCGTCCTCCTGTGAGAAAGTGAGTCTGTGAGGAGCTCCTGACAAAGGCGTAATTGGATCAGGGGCGGGTGGAAGCAGGCGGGTCCTCGTGGTTTACTCCGCTGTCCTGGACGCTGATAAACACGGGAGCTCCACGGGAGGGAATTAACTCGCGGGGCACATTGTCTGATTCTCCCTCGGTGCGTGTTTCCTTACACCCCCCCCCCCCCCCTCTTCCTCCCCCCTCTGTTCTCTCGGTCTCGCGCTCGCATTGATTACAACTCATTAATCAGCGCCCACAGACTCAAATGGTCCGAATAAACAAACAGAGAGCTTAATCCAAAATAGATGCGGGTCGGGGACGCAAGAGGGGGGAGAAATGAGCTATAAAAGCGAGTGTGGGAACGAGAATAGAGGGAGATGCACGTGGAGGAGACGGGTAAAAGGATCAGCTGCGGCGGCAATTAGCTCCGGCTAATTCCTCCAAGTGAAACTTTATCCAGCTGAGAAAACGAGCTACAATTACTCCGTAGGTGTAATCAGGTTTTCTGTCTGATTTGCATTCACGAAGCCCACCCTCCAGTTTGCGCTAAGAAACTTACCTGAGGCGACGTGATCGCGTGGGGCAGCGTGGTGCGTTCGCGGGTAATTAGACTTTACACTGTACTTTGTCGGGGCGCAGGAAACAAGGGGAGCGCGGCGCTTTGCTCCGCCGACCCGCAGCTTCTTTTGCGGCTGTTCGCTGCTTTGATTTCTCCAGTGTAAGATCCGGAAGCTCGTGTTGAACAACCAGCCTAACGCAATTAAATGGCGATTAGCTGCAATTTGACGTGACGCATACCGCAAGAGTTTAATCCTCGAGCAGTTTACACAAAACTACAGTACATAAATAAATCATGTGAAAAAGTGTCAAGGTGCCTAATTCGTGTCTGAACTATCAACCTGCAAGTTAAAGGAAGCTTCCCAGGTTTTCAGGTACGAGGAAATAAATCTATTACTAAAAATAAAATCTCTCTCCGCAGCTCTTCTCCTTTTGTATGACGTCACCAACAAGGCATCGTTTGACAACATCCGGGTAAGAACAAATGCACATTCACCTATTAACTATAAATATGACCATTTTCAATTAAAGCTTCAACATAAACAAATGTGTTTTCTAAAATGTACTGGAAGTTGCTGGGGGGCCGCGTTTCCTGTGTGAGGGGATCTTTTAGTAAAGGATGGTCCGAGGTGCCTTTAATGGTCCAGAGTCGGACTGGAATGAGGAGAATGAAGAGAGGACGACCACGGCGGCTCCAAATGCAGGGATGTGACGGGTCTGAAAGGCGCGGGGCCGCAGATAAGAGCCCTCTTTACCCCCACACCAACCCTTCCTTTGTAGTTGCCTCTCCTCTGAACTCGGCCGGCGCTGCGATTTCCCAGCCGCCCTCTTCATCCCCTGCAGATGCATTCCCGTCCTTTGATTAACGCACGCGGAGACGGGTTAAGGGCAGAATGAGGCCGGTTCTAAAAGCGTGTGCATCGGGAACCGGGGGCGGCGCTGTAGCCGTCTGCGGGCCGGACGTATGCGCGTGTGGGTGCGTTCGTGTGCTCGCGCACAAATGAACCAAGCAGGTGTGTGTGTGTGTGTGTGTGCGTGTGTGTAAAGGTGTGCAAATGACTTCATTAGCAGCGAATGGGGAGCAGCCTCTGGAGGGGAACGGACACAAAGCTGAGCTTCTGTCCAAACAGCTGCTTTCCATCATTATGCTGTGAAGAGCTCGTAATGAATTCAGCCGCTATCGGGTACATTCTGTATCTAATTTGGATGGAAAATCGAGGACAGAATGTCCCAATAAGTTTAGTATTGACTGTTTATTCCTGGGAATAAGTTAAAGGCGGCCATTCAGGTCACAGGGTCATCGCTTGCTCCGTGACCCCTAAAATAAAACTCTTTGATATTGATGAGAGTTTCTTTTTCCGCCGCGAGCGCAGCCGCCACAGCACAAATCACGGGCTTCGCGCGCTTCCTGGGAACGGCGGGCGGCTTCTCAATCACGACGGCAGGTATTTTTGGGCCAATCAAAGCGCAGAGGGTAGAGACATGAGATCAGAGGGCTTCGCTGAGCCTGAAGAGCGCTGAACACGGGCTCTCGGGTCCAGTCGTGTCAGACATGATCACGTGGCTCAACGTCTTTCCTTTATATTACAAAGAATTAGCACGTGTCTCTGCGTTGCCTTTGCGTTACCTCACATTTAGTCCCAGAAGATAAATCCTCTTAATCCCGACAAGACTTTTCTCTAAATTAGACTTAAACAAATGTTCCTTTAATTACGGGCGTAGGGCTTCTATTCACTCCTGTGCATCAAAGCATCCAGGCCGCTCTGGTTCTTCTCTGTAATGGAGTTTAGAGCAGATGCAGACTCAGTGGGAGTCTACTGGCCACTTTGTGTGTGTGTGTGTGTGTGTGTGTGTGTGTGTGTGTGTGTGTGTGTGTGTGTGTGTGTGTGTGTGTGTGTGTGTGTGTGTGTGTGTGCGTGCGTGCGTGTGTGTGTGTGTGTGGACGGCACCTGTTCAGCATATTGGGGCTGATTAATGTTAATACATTCAGCCGAGGCGCTGATCGTCCATGCTCGCACACCGTTTCTCTCTTTTTTTTTTTTTTTTTTTTTTTTGGTGGAAAGTGAAGCTGCAGTTTTCTTTCACTTCCAGCATTTTACATATAATTCAGAGGCAGCAAGGTGATGCAGGCGGCCCGGCGGTGAACTGGAGCCATCGTTTTGTCGCCTACTCAGCGGCCCAACGGCGACGGCCTCACTTCAGTGCAGTGCGCTCAGCCATGACTGCGATGCTGTAGTGGAGCAGGAAGCGGAACCTTCACGCAGAAATGCTCAGACTGTACACACATAACGCCAAATGTTTTAAACAAGCTTTTAACAAAGGGAAAAGGTCAATTGGACATCTTCAAGCATTGCATTTTAACAGGATAAGAACTAAAAAAATCTGTATTTCTCCAGATTTACATAACCAAATAATTACAGCATTGTTTGATTCTAGCACAATTACAATATTGACCACAGTAACAGCAACTCAACCAAATCATGCATGACAGTTATTGCAGGTTGGTCATGTGACCACTGCATATACATACATATAATGCTGCCTCTCAGTGTTTATTTATTACTTGAGAGCATTTGGATGATAGGAAAGATGGTGACACACTTCCCAGTACATTCCATCTCCCATTCTTTCATTGTGCTTCCACCATCTGTAACCATGACCACGGCTGCTGCTGCTTTCTGTCCCTCCGTTCTGTCTGTACTCAGTCTCCTCCTCGCTCACTGTCTGGTTTTGTTCGCTAAATGCTGCATGATGTTTGTTTTTTTTTAAACACTAGTGCATTTGCTGTGATTGTGGATGGACCCAATACATATCCTTCACATTCGGCCTCATCCTTTTTTAGACATACACTCTATTATGCAAATGGAAAATCGAACAAGTCAGTGTCGTCACTGGAAAAAAAAAAAGAATAAGAGTCACAAAACCAAATTTAACTAAGTAACATTTCTGAAGAACCTCTAATGCAGAACAGTCAGATTTGAGTAGCGTCAGGTTACCATAAAAGCTGCAGCCACACAGAGATAATAAATGCACATCTCGTCCCAGTTCTGAAGAGCACTTAAATAAATGCATCACTTAAACATTGTTCAGCTGCAGAGAGAACAGGATCCACAGCCTCCTTTTTTGGAAGAAAGCGGACTGAAACTCATGTGTTTGATGTCTGGTCTTTAAATGCTGATGGGTCTATTATTATTTGGTGCTTTCAGTTTGCTACAGTAGCTAATCATCCCAGCTGACTCATGGTAAGAAGTGGGTGTAACGGCCCGAAGACTCTCTCATGGCACCACTTCACAAAATCAGCATTAAAGGTTTGACCAGTGCTTAATCACTGGCTGTAATATGAATAATAACGGGGGACATTAATCTCACTGATGCACGAACAAGGCTCTGATAAGGTTTGTGACTACAGTATAAACCCACATGATGCTCCCACTACCATAAGCTTGTACTAGTTGTAGGGGTTTGGACTTTATCAAAAGGGTCCGATTCCCATCATCTATACTGGTACACGGCTCAACCACTGTCGGGTCTGAGATAAAACATGCATCATTCTTCTCGTGCATTCATATTAATCCTTAATCCTGTCTGAGCGGCTGATGAATTTAACATTAATTTTGTTCTATTGCTGTAATTGAGGGATGAATTTCCTCCTCTGTCTCTTGACACCCACTCATCATCATCATCATCATCACCACTGTCCTGGGAGCAACATCAATAACAATAAACAATTCTCCACATGATTACAAGGTCCATCAATGTATGAAACACGGATTTGTCCACAACATTATGTGCTTTACCGGTTGTCATGCCGACCGGTCTGCAGTTACACGTGTGAAGACATTTTCAGGCTGTTGCTCAACGCGTGCTATTCAGCCGAGGCTCCGACGGACGTATCCACACACGCAACAATTGTATTGCTATTGATGAGGAGGCTCTGCTTGATTTCCACTACGGTGAAGCAAAAATGGACGCGGTGTGCGAGCACGTCGATCAGCTTCAATATTAGCTAACGACCGTGTTGCTGCAACTCGTTTCTGACGATCAGAAGTACGGGTCACAGTCAACAAACTGCCGTTTCCTCAACAGCCTCGCGAGGACCAGCGCTGCGTTGATTCACGGCGCCGGTTTGGCTAATTGAGCTGCAGGGACACCAAAGCTTTTGTCTGTGTGTGTGTGTGTGTGTGTGTGTGTGTGTGTGTGTGTGTGTGTGTGGTGGTGGGGGGGGGGGGTGACACTTTGCTCTCCGAGGTCCAAACAGAAAATTAATCAATTATGCTGTCAGTTCATAGCCACCAAATCAAATATTGTTCCCCTCTCGTCGCCTCTCTCTCCCTCGACTCACAAACACGTTTGTTGATTTTCTCTCTTTGCTCACAGCCCTCACGTTTTCTCTATGCCGTCTGCTTGGTCCTCTATTTATCATGCCTTCTCCCTTCTGTCAAGGCTGCATCTGCCTGAAGCCGCCTTAGCGTTTCCTTTTTCCTCTAATGGCACAGAAATCTACCTGCAGTCATTATACGTGAACACGTACGTGCCAGCAAATATTTGGACGTGAGATGTGAAGAGCTTTATGTATAGCAGGAAATGAATGAATGAACAAATGAATTAGCCCATCTTTGCATTTCGTGGCTAATTAACCACGAGGAACTGTACTAAACAGTTATTACCATCTATTAACTCTCACACTGCCTGGATGTTGATCACGTCCAGTCAGAATTTTAACATCTAAATGCTCCTCTCTCATTTTTTGTCTCTCAAGCATCTTCTCCTCCCACTCACAAGGCTGACGACCAGCTGAATCTCATCACTGCTCCACTACAGGCCTCGCTGTTGCACCACTCCATGTCTCTGATCGCTAATTGTGCCCTTTTTTCGCCGTTCACCCCCTCCCACACTATATATGTAGTCGGCGAAAGCTCCCCTGCCTCCCCTCCACCTCAAGGCCTGTACAGTGGGTCCTCGGCATCACTTTGACTCACCGCGTTCTGAGGCGCGGAGCATCTAAAGAGCAGCTGAGAGCAAACTCGACTCTCTTTTTCCCTTTTCAGACCAAATTTGCTTTTTACTAATCAAAGCTCCAGACATCTACTGTAACCCAGACCTTCAACCTCAGGCTCCCGTCTCCATTAGTTCTTCGTCTGCCCAACTCGCCTTCAAACCGCCCACTTTGCGTCGCCAACAAACTCCTCAAACTCCTTTGACCGTGTTGATGCCATACTTTACGAGTCCGTCACCACCGTTATCGCCTCAGAAGACCTGCAGCATCTCTGTTCCTTCATCACCTTCACCTTCTTATGCATATGCATGGGTTGACATTCTCCCGAGGAACGCTGTCTAAACCTCAGTGATGCAACCCAGCTCTGAATGCGTGGACACTCTTTCATTTGTTCGGAGGACAGGGTTCACACACATTTCAATTCATTCGTTGTGTGGCTAAAGCAAAAGTGTGTGTGTGTGGGGGGGGGGGGGGCTTTGCAAGTGTTCATGAGCTTGCATCAAAATCCCAAATCCCACCACTCACCTGCCTGCAGCGCTGCTTCCAGCCTACACTGCAGATCGTTTCTGACTGTGCAGCTCATCTCAGAGGACCAAACCCAGATTCACACAACCGCCGTATCCGCAGGCACGTTTGATGTCGTTCTCTTTTCTGTTTTTCTGACAAAGAACAGGTTTACCGTGAAAAAGAATCACTTACTGTACCACAATGGTGGATGTTGCTGTTACATTCTCAATGCATGGCCTTCTTTGATCATGGAAGACTCAGGCTGAATCTAGTCAATTAAACTGTCTTGACAGGCCAGAAAATATGTAATGATTTCAGCAACAATCATGTCTGGAAGTTGTTCAGATATTTTCTATAAAGAAATATAGAAGTTGACAGATTTTAATCTAAACCCAAGGTCTACTTGAAGCTTTTAATTACAGCCACTGGCCTCTCACACAGGGCAGCTGAGTCATGTTTTACTTGACTTAATGTATAGCTTATAGTTCTCCTTATACAGTACTGTGTCATCTCTAAGACAGGACGTTAGGTATCGCCATGTGACAGCAGCACACTATTGGGCATTAAGCACAAGTCAGTCATTTACTCATCATTTACCAAGTGTTTAAATGCATATTAAAGTGCATTACAGGGCTATAGACCAGTTCTAGGGTTATTTGGAGTTGGACAATTACTGTTCCTACATCTTCTGTTAACAAAGCTCTTCTAAGCACTTGTTCCTACTAAACTTGTGCATGTGTCACAAAGTTAATATACGCTTTGGTCAGACATGGCAGGAGCTTTGGCCCTTTGGCTGCTGGGCTTTTTCACCTTTTTGTATTTTTGAGTTCTTTTGGGTTTTCTAAAAAAATATGAATACCTGAAAAACAAACACACAAAAAGTCTGATCTTTACTTTGAATTAGTGATTATTACAGTTTAGCTGGTAAAGAAGAAGTAGAACTGCTTCCTCAGCAACTGGTCATTAGTGATGTAACGGTCTTAAATGTTTCTCTGACATTAGAAACCCAGAACTTTGAGCTAATGTGAAATCCACTTGACTATTCTGGTCACTGTTCACCTATAGACTAGCTGATCATTGGGATCTGGTGTTTGTGCATCTGTCAGGCAAACACACTGACGTTCACCCGAGTGTTGTACTGTTTGTAATCAGTGCCCAGTAAAGCCTTAACTGGAACACGGCAGCAGAAACCGACACGAAGATGCGAGACTGATGATGAAAACAGAGAAACCTTCCACAAAGAACTGTATAGAAGCTGGAAACACAGTTTTTGCTTTAATGATTTAACATGACGTAAATCTTATTATTGTTTATAGTTTATTTCATATCAATGAATGACATAACTATATATTTTTTAACATACACACCCTGGACACACAAACAGGAAAGAGTAGCTTTGGTGATTTATCACCTCTGGAAGCAAACAGCAAGACGTGCAGCCTCTGCAGGGGTTTCCTCCCCCACATCCACTTAAAGCTACAAGTTGATTGTCCAACAAAACAATGGATTAATATCAGCTGGAAAGCAGCGTTTCACACACACAACACTGGGAATACAAAAAGGTCAAATGAGGACAAGTGGTGTTAAATTCACAGGGAAACACGCCGTGGGATCTGCTCAGGGATCTTGGAAGGAAACGAAAGGGTCTGGTTCTCTTCACGCCTCTCTGTCCGGGAACCGGGAGCCGAGCGGCTCGCTGGTGCAGCTGGCGTCCAGTCGCAGCCCTGCTGGAGAACAGTAAATGCTGTTACTATTGAGCCGCGCTGGGAAAGCGCTCGTCTCCTCTCTGCACCTCACGCGGGAAATCAATCAAAAGCTAATCGGGATGAGAGGCGCTCGGGCGTCTGCAGTCGGAGCGTCTGCAAACTTTGTCGACAGCGTTGTGCATCATCTTCATATGCGACCAATTCATTTCTGCAGTGTGTGTGTGTGTGTGTGAAAGCAGCGGTTCTCATAATCTCGTTCTGTTTCATACTTCCTACCGCGTTCTGCTGCTTGCGCTCTCTTGCAGTCAGCACCACACGCGTCTCCCTCAGCTTTGACGGGTCGCGCCGCGGCTCGTTGGCGCCGGCGCGACTGAGCTATCAGCTGCGCTACTTGTCTCGCCATGAAGGATTTGCCCGGCACGGGCGGCGGCGTCCTGCGCGGCTTCCCCTGCCCTTCGGTGGCATCACTGAAGACGTCGTCGGGCCCCTCCGGAGGGGGGGTCGGGCGGAGGCGCACAGCGCAGAGGTCCTCGAGCGTCACCGCAGGCGCCGCGAAGGCCGGCGGGGGTCCGCGGAAGGCGGAGGAGTCCGAGTGGCGGCGGCGGGGCGGATCGAGCGGGAGAGGGGGCCGGGTCTGGACCGAGGGGTCTGCGGTTGGAGTGCCGTGGGACCGCGAGCCGGGTGCGGGACTCGGTTTGGGGTCGGGACAGAAAACCGGCAGGGGGCTCTGCAGAGACAACCGCTTGGCGCGGGCACGGGGGGAGGGGGAGCCGGGCTTGGGGTGCAACTTCCAGCCGAGCGGGTCGCGGCCGGTGATGACGGACGTCGGCACAGGAGGAGGAGAGGAGCAAGAGGAGGAGGAAGAGGAGGAGGAGGCAGAGTGAGAGGGCGGGTGACAGACCCCGATGGGGGGGCAGGAGCAGCGCTTTGGAGACCCGGAGGCTGCGTGGGGTGCGAGGAGGGACCAGCTGCGCTGAGGAGGCTCTGGTTCCTTCCTGCTCTTCCTCGCTATGATGACGCAGGAGGACTGGGCCGCGCGTTCGGCCGACCGCCGCCGCTGGCGACAGCGTGGCGTCCCATTAGAGGTGGGGTCCCGGCTGTGCACCCTGCCCCTCAGCATGGCAGCCACCTTCCTACCGATCCGGCTGCATTTGGCGCCGCCGGGGCCGACGGCGCCGACGATGACGGCGAAGCCGGCGTTTCGCTCGCCCGAAGGAGCCGGCGCGTCGTCGGCCATGGCGGCGACGGAAAACGAGCCCTGTGGGGAGAGAGCGTGTTGAGATGAAGGCAGGGCGTCAGCTGTTCAAAGCAGCACATGTGAAAACAGGAAGGCGTCCACCCAAGTTTCACAACCAGTGATTTCTAAAAAAAAAAAGTGCAACAGTCCTTGAAAAAAAGGTTTTAATTTGAAAATACAGGAAGCATCTTCTCTTGTCTCTTACTTTTGAAGCAACAACAAATAAAGTAAAAGGCAACATTTCTCCAGCTCGACCGTTTGAAATGTTGACCGTTGAAAACGATGTGAGTTTAATGGATTTCTTTGCATTATAGGTCGACAAGGTCTAGTTGTTTTCACGTATTAGCTGATATGACCTCGTGCGATGTTATTCAGAAGTGTCTCTATGGACGCCCTCGTCACACAGTAATTTATTTTTAATTTTTAATATAGCAGAGAGAACCTCAGCTCTTCTCAGGTCCAGTCTGAGAAAAGACTGATGATCCAGAGCGTTGAGTGTCTCTGGGTCCAGTCTTTGAATATATCAGTACATAGTCTGCACATGACTATATAAACTTCAACACTGGCAAACAGTCATCTAAAACAGACACAGCGTTCTATTTGTTCATAAAAACTTCTATTAACTCAATGCAAATGCTAGTTTACCTGCCAAGCTGCAGCGCGGAGCTTCAGTCCAGACTAATCTCTCCTTCTCCTCATCTGTGTTTTAATACCAGTGTCTTAGTGTGATTTCCCCACACAGGTGCCCACCCAGATCTGACCGCAGCTTCCTCAAAATAAACCCACAGAATCCCCACTACACACACACACACACACACACACACACACACACACACACACACACACACACACACACACACACACACACACACACACACACACACACACACACACACACACACAGATGTTTCGTCATATTACAAACTAGAGCAACGTGGGAAAGTGAGGACTGCATTTCGCAAGGATTAAGATGTTTGAAGTGTATTCAGTTTATTAAAGGACCAGTTCCCCTTTTTTGCCCTCCTTCATATTCACAGACAAAGTTGGTAATGCCCTGTGCTTTGGCTAAATCAACACAGATACTCAGTTTAGAATCACTGTCCTTCAAAAAGTGACAACATTGAACAGATATTTGTCGAAGTGAAAAGCTGAAACCTTTGTTTGTTTTCAAAATAATTCTTTACTATTTTAAAGTATTTCTAATTGACCCACTAACTAACAAACTATTCACCATTGGAATCATAGAGCCTCTTAAACTTCATACCATCTGTAAAATCAGACCTCACGTAGAGCAACACGTACACGTGTCCTCCTCCTCACGCTGCCACAAACTGTACGGCGTCGACAGCGCGGCCTTTGAAGTTTGATCGGCTCAGGCGCCGCGTTCTTTCTCTCACGTCCACGTAATCCGCCCACAGGCCGCGGAGCTCTTTAAAGGCTGAGTAATTGGCGAGTTCTCGTGTTGTTGCGGAGCGTCGGGGAGCGCGAGGCGAGCGCTCGCTACATTAATCTCCGCGTAATAAAGTGATGTAAGACTCCGGGGAGGGAGCGCAGGATACTGTAAACCTGCAGACGAGGGGAGGGATTAGCTGTGATCTGAGCCGTACACACACACACACACACACACACACACACACACACACACACACACACACACACACACAGGTAGGAGGAAACGTGTGTGTATATGTGTGTGTGTGTGTGTGTAGCCAACCTTTCTCCTGCTGACCTTTCTCGTGCCGCTTTATTCAATAGAAATGAAATACACTCGCTGTGCTCCCCGCCAGTCAATATGTGCTTATTGGTGCTTGAAATGATAACTGCAGCCCTCCACCAGCTCTTCTTGCGTTGGGCGGCCGTATTTCTGCGCCGTTAAAACCCATGCTGGGAGCTTTCCGTTCCAGAAATGCCTTAAAGATGAAAAGAGCCAGCCTGAACATCAGCTACAAGGTTTTTGATGCTGGGAGAACTTTGAATAGAGGTGGTGGTGTTCCTAATATGGTTCCTATATGGACAGAAAAGCCTCTGATCCTCTGCGGCTCATTAATTCATATCGTCACTATCTTAGAAATATTTCACTTTGCAATGCGGTGTAATAAGTGTAATAGTGTCATAAAACTAGTTTATAGTTGTATGACACTATAAACCAGGTTTAATCTCGGAATAAGTATAATATCTCACTCAAATGTTCAGACAGCAGTTATCATAAATGATGTTTTCCATAATTACACAGCTTAATTACTAACCCGAAGGCACTGTAGGGCAGATACCAGGCTGCATCGTGTAATTAATACATGGGGGTGCTGATAGATTTCACATATGCTTCAGGGTGGTGTATATCTACAGGAACAGTGTGTGCTGCATTCACTGGAGGAAGACGAGGGACGTGGAGGAAGGAAGGACTACATGAAGAGCACTTTAAAGAATAAATGAATCTTTTATCTTTCCTCCTCACCTCCATCCCCTCTGGTCTGCTGTGCCCGCCTCCTCTGGGCTCTTTCTTCTCATTTTTCCTTCCCATCTCGCATATCTCCGCCACTCGCCCTCCCTTGGTCTCCAGGCGTGGTTGACAGAGGTCCACGAGTACGCTCAGCAGGACGTGGTCGTCATGCTGCTGGGCAACAAGGTGAGAGCCACGGACGGACAGATGGACTCAGAGGGAGGGATGGAGGCAGCATGTGTAGGGTGTGTAGCTGGAATATAGAGACGGACACATAGGAGTGGGTGAAGATGAAAACTGGACGAAGACACGTGTGTCATAGATGGGAAAGTGTGTAATCACTGTGACAATTATGTCATAAAATGCACAAAATGAATGAGGTCACAGAAAGTCACAGGAGAATGTTTGTGTGGAGAAAGAATCCGATCATCTCAGCAGAACATGGACCCTCAAACAAAGATGGTTAAGATGCTAAGGCTCAATGAAAGTCGTGGTTACAGCTGATAAACACTGTGAAGCTGACGATAAACTAAAGAATGATGCAAATCTTTGGTGTGAAGAAGAAAACTGAGCAAAAAAAGACTTACGATAAATTATACATCTTATGCGTGTATAGACTTTTTGCTGCTCTTCACTCCAGTCCCAGCATAAAACCCAGTCATATGAATTGCATGGGTGATAAACAAACAACAACAACTACTACTACTACTTTGTTGGCATTAAGTGCTTGTGATGCATTCTAGGCCGATTCCACACACAACAGGCTGGTGAAACGGGAGGAGGGAGAGAAACTGGCAAAGGTGAGCCACACACACACACACACACACACACACACACACACACACACACACACCTTAAATCTCCTTCGATGTAGCTGCTGCCCCTTGATTAGGGCGGGTAATCACTTATGCGCGGCGGCGCCCGGCGTTGTCTTTGTTGGGGAATAAATGTCGGGGGCTTGCTAACTTAATTTTCCAGGCCGTTTCACCCAGATAAGCTCAGAGAGAGTCAACGCGAACACGATGGGCAGACAGCAGCGCGGCAGAACCGCAGCTGCCGCGGTAACGCACGTGAGAATTACTGGCATTGATCAACAATCATCTCTTCAGGACTCGTTCACTGGATTTCTCTCTCTCACACACACACACTCTCACACACACACACACACACACACACACACACACACACACACACACACACACACACACACACACACACACACCTAATGACAGATGTTCCTCTGTGTGCAGGAGTTCGGGGTGCCCTTCATGGAGACGAGTGCTAAATCTGGACTCAACGTGGAGCTGGCCTTCACTGCTGTGGCCAAGTGAGTGTGTAACAGGAAGCAGGTGCATTCGCTCCACATGATGATGATGATGATCCGTTCGTATGTCTGAGGCCACGGGCGTTTAAAGACACACAAATCACACATTTGTTCTCCTGACGCGTCGCAAAAGGCCTGTTTGGTTCGAAAAACAACAAGGAGGCTATTTTAGGAGCGTGTCAGACAGTTTGTGTGGGAGCTGTTCTACATTTATAGCCTCGTTATGGTAACAGGCTGGCATGGAGGGGTGTAGCCAAGAATAGCACAACAGTCTGATACAGCATAGAAAACCCAAATCTCCTCTCGTTGTTCTCCAGATCATGGTTTTCACTTATTACATCGCACGTTTGTGTCGCTTCAGCTCCGGCGTCTGTCGCCTCTTAACGATGGCCCCTAACGCGCTCTCAAAGTCGCTCAATCAACTCTTTGGCATCTGTTTGAATGAGAAGGTCCCAGCGCCGCCTCTGACTGCGTCGACTCTTGTTTCCCCTCGCAGAGAACTGAAGCACAGGACCATGAAGGAGCCCGACGAGCCCAAGTTTCAGCTGCAGGAGTACGTGGACAAAGAAATGAGGACGGCTGCCTGCTGCGGCTCATAGACTCCAGTGTGTGTGTGCGTGTGTGTGTGTGTGTGTGTGTGTGTGAGAGAGAGAACGACAACAGCTAGATATTAGTGGACGCGCTAAATTGTAGTGCGTGGGAATTTTTTAACGAAATTCTCCGTGTTTGTAATATTTCCTCCTTCCCTTGCAACTGTGAATGTAACATAGCTCCCGTCTACGTGCTTGCATATCTGTATGTGCATGTACACACACGAACCTCTACTCCAGCTTTTCAGTTCATTCTGTGCAACTCGACATTCATGAATTTACGCACACATTTGTACGGATCAACGCGTAAGCTGCAGAACTGGATCAAAAGGCACCGTGTGCTGCTAATGTACAGGAGGAGAACTGATTTAAACATGACCACATGACGTGACCATGACCGTCGGTGTACTGCGTGATGTGTCCGTGAAACGTGACCTAACACTTTTTATAGTTCGTTCAGTTCATGCATTTTCGTGTTAAAGGATCTTGCTAAGTAATTGTTATATGATATTTAATCTAAAAGACATCATCAGCAAATACATACAGTGGTCTCTCTGTAATATAAATTGTGCAGACAGTGTTTAAGGTGGTTTATGGCAGAGGACATGATCAATCTGCACCACCATAAGCCTCAAGAGCGTGTTTAAGCCAAGAGATTTAATAGAACCTATTTGTAACGTTTGTAGCTTTGTGTCGTTTCAACTTTCAGTGCAGATCCTTGAAGGCAAATTAAAGAAATTTTGAGAGATTCATGTATATATAAAAGCATAAGTAGAGAAGATGGTTCATGTTCTAAACATTTTGCTTTTCTAATAAATGAAACACAGAATGTATCATGATAAACGATTTATGTATACAATTGTGCAAGTGAAATCATTGGAACCTACTTTTCTCCAGTGTTAACAATAAACAATCAACCAGCCCTCAATGAGTTGTGTTGACTGTACCTGTAAACGGCCACTAATGAAGCCCTGACGCTGAACTGCAGCACCACGATGTGGTCTTTACTTGCGGTTGAGCCAGTTCCTTATATTTTTATTAAACCAGGCCTGGAACAGTCTGAACCCCAGAGTTCCTAAAAAGCAGCGGTGGACACGGTCAGACTTTCCTGACTCAGCACGTTCTCACGCTCTCACACATTTATCTTTAGAGTGACATGAGCGGTACGCAGACCTGAGGATCTACTCAATACTGCCCCCTACAGTCAGACACAAGGACTGAGCAACTGCGTCTAACAATAACACTATTTATATCATATTTATCTCATTTTAGATTTAAATTATTATTTTTGCAGGTTGCAACAATAAAATACTATAATACAAATGTAAAAGCACAAAAATCTGATATGTTGCAGAGTATACAGCATTAAATCTGCATTTGCTGTGACTGTGAATTCATTCAGCTCAGTTTTATAATGACTAATCTGTGTGACGCCTCAAGGTAACTGGCTACAAAAACATGGACCTTTGTTCTGTCCTTACATCTATTTAGTGCCTCCGCCTTTTGTTTGTTATTTAGCTCTACTTTTTAAACTTGGAAATTTACCTGTTCTGATCTTTTGGTCTGATGCACAAATACCATTTCATATTCAAGGCATGTAGGCAGGTTATTACACTGAAAACAATTGTCCATACTGCAAGTGGCACAGAACAAAAGATGATACACAACCACAATCTTTGCACAAGATACAAATCTTGCGAAACACCTGAGCCTCGGTGGTAGAAACGATTGCAGTACATTTAATTCAGCTCATGTCTCATCCATTTTCAGATTAAGATGTTATTAAAACAAAATGTCAAAAACAAATGTGCACTTTGTGTGTTCTGTTACCCCAGATTGGAGATGCAGAGGAGAAACCGGTCGAGGCTCATGGCCGCCCACTCTCAGCCTGGTTCAGCTGGAGGTTTTTCCTCTCTCTCGTCTGGCGCTTGTCTGATCTGAGATCTCTTGTGATATGGTCCTTATGTAAATACTGAAGCAAGATGACTGAAGCATCCTGAATCTTGCATTATTTCACATTGTTATATCATAGAAGATAACTTGGCTCACCATGCGCCTGATTTGGGGATCACCTGACCAGATGTTTTCTGATTAACAGATTTCTGATATTAGTCCAAACTATGGAATAGTTCACTACTGGGTGAACAAGAAAAAACATTAATATTTTACTTACCTAATGTCAAAAAGCAGATCAGCTGGGTCCCACCTGTTAAGATATAAAGTGATTCTGCGTTCGTGTGCACAGTTGTGTCTCAGGAGTCCCATCCAGTCTTCATGGAGATCAGTCTAACGACCACAGAGAGACAGGACGGCTGCTCGTGGTTCAAAAGCTGTGTTATCAAATCCTAAATTGTTATATACGAAATCAGCTTAAGAAAAAAAAAAAATAATAATAAAGAGCTTCAGTCCAGACTCTCTTAATAAAGAAGGCACCAGCATCTAAAACAATTGCTTAAAAATCAAATCTCAGTTTAATGACTTGTTTTTCTTTTATACATATTATATATCAGCACTTTGAAAAACGTCCACTTTCCTCAGTAAACCAAGAAAGCTAGAGATCCTACAGTGAAAAAAAAGACAAACCATTTTTTGACGGTAGAAGACATAAAATAACAATAAAAGGAAATTAAAAACAACATCCTGTACAAACACTATGGCCCAATAATTTAAGAAAATAGTGTCTCTAAAACGTTCATATTGCTTTGTATCTCCACTGACTGGGAAAACTCCACCCTGTGCAAACACCAGGCAGGTCCGGTCCTCGGTGCTGGGTTCTCGCTGCTGCCAGTGGCGCGCAGGCGTGGCAGAAGAGACACAGTCAGCGTCGCTTGTGTGTGTCTACTCTTCCTCTCTGGTCGATTTGGCAGTAACAAGACGAGACAAGGGATGGTCACACTACTACAGTACTGCACTCCTTTTAAAGCAAGGATGTTTTCACTGTTTGTTGTAGTTTTACCATGATTACGTTCTACTGCATTATTACTAGGACTATCACCATCACAGATACACAAAGTGCATCGTGTGTGTGTGTGTGTGTGTGTGTGTGTGTGTGTGTGTGTGTGTGTGTGTGTGTGTGTGTGTGTGTGGACGGTTGGTCTGATCTTTATGTTGGAGTGTCAGTGTTCAGTGCTCAGAGCTTGTCTTGTCAAAGGAGAAACTGGGAAGAGTCAATAGCTTGGGGTTGCTGCTGGGGTTGGGCGAGCCTCCATCCTGACCCGGACCCTCCCCAGCTGCCAGGTCAAAAGAGTCCTTGGAGTCACTGGAGGGCGCTCTCCTCCTCAGGCAGGTGTCCCGGCTGGGCAGAGCAGGGTGCATCCCCAACCCCCCCAGCCCCATGCCCCCAAGCGCATCTAGGTCTGGGTAGAGACCAGACTGAGGCTCCAGTCCGTCAGGGGGGTCTACGGAGATGCAGGGCGGGCTCATCTTCTTCTTGCGGCGAGGTGAGGGCAGCGACGTCTGTGTGGGCGTCTGACTGTGGATCTGCAGGCTGTCGGCCTGCGACACGAAGCCGGAGGAGGTGGAGGTGGTGCTGCGCTGGGGGCTGGACTCCACGGAGGAGCACACCTCCACCGAGTGGCGGCGCAGGTCGTCCAACCAGGAGTAAGGGCGCGGGCGGGGGAGGAGGGCGCTGCGGCTCTGCGTGTCAGCGCTGTGGAACCTCTTTAGCTGCCTCAAACACGAACTGCGCCTCTCGGCCGCGTAGCTGCAGTAACCCTCGGTACAATCGCTGGCGTCCTCCTCCGCCGGGATCTCGTCGCTGCCCGTCAAGCCCGCGCGGGTGATGAGGGACACCTCCTGATCCTCCTCCTGCTGATGGGGTGGGGCCGGTGGGAGCAGGGGCGGCGGGGCGGAGGCGGAGGCGAGGCAGTGCTGTTGGTGGTGCTGGGTGTGCACGCTGCTGGGACGTGACGGCGTGGGAGACGCGCCCGGCGTGGCGGGCACCAGGCAGAGAGCGGGCTGCTGATGGTGCTGGGAACAGGGGGGTGGTGAGATGGGGGAGGAGGACGAGGAGGGGGATGGAGGGAGGCCCAGAGAGGCCATATTTACAAGTCCATCATTGCTCCCCCCGCCATCGGAACACAAAGCCTCCTGAGAATCAGTAGACACCGCAACCTGGGAAACGGGACGTGAAGAGGGGGAGGGGGGGGGGGGGGGGCAGAAAAATGGAGGTAAATGTGCGATGAGAAGAAGGAGGAGGGACATGGAGGGGGCAGGAGGGAATCAGAGGAGATGAGAAGGGGAGACTCGTTAGTGCAGGGTGATGAGGATGAGAAGCAGCAGTTTGGGTCAAAGTTCACAGTCAGACCAGCAGAGCTGCGGAGTCCTGACGCGCTGTGAACGCACCACGGCAGCGGTGATTGTGTCTAAGTATTTTAGGTTTTATTAACCCGGCAGACACACTGACACGGTGAACTCTGAGCCAAACCCGACCCTCTACCCACTGACTGTTCACACTGAACCCTGTGAGTCGTCGGAAAAATTTAGTAGCAGATTCTGAGCATCCTTACCTTTGTACAGTAACATGTAGGATTGGAAGCGAACAGTCAGAGGGTAAACACAATATGTAGCTACTGCAGGCGAGGACGCCTTAGTAAACATGATGACTGCTAAGACCTTCAAATCAGGAACTCATGCTTCCAAACACGGTTATTCTAGGAGAATCTAATGATGAATTAGGTGAATGTATGAGGAAACAAGGTATGAGGGAGTTTCACCTCACAACAGTGGGGGAGACGTGAGCCTGAACACTGAGACCACAGAGACATCTAGTGGTTGAAACGGCACATTACAAACAGGCCAATCATCAACCACAGCACCACAACAGCAGCTACTGGATAATGTAAGCAGATGTTGGAGCCACTTAAACATGGTCACCCTGTCAGATGGGGCTCAGATTATCTACTAGACTCTCCTAAATCACTAATCCAGTATCTATAAAATACATATTGTTCCATCAATATGTCACTGTGTGGACAAAAAGATCATGGAGTATGGAGAACACTTGGTCTGTAGCAATCCCCTGAGTAATAAGGTTTGTGTTCTAATAAGTGCACTGCATTGTGGGTAAATTACCCCACCAAATGCCTTTGTTGTCTGACATTATATGGTTTATATATGTCCCACGTAGCTAGTAATACAGAATTAATAGTCCTATCCCAGTTTCCCAGTGCTTTGTGACTGATGGTTAACAAACAAACATCAAATGCAAGATGGAGCATGGGGTCCAGCGTTTCTGAAAGGCCGAGCGGTGGCTACAGTAGGGTCTGCTCTTCGCAGCCGCTTCAGAAACACGAGTATCTGTGTTTGAGCAGTAGCTCGGGTTCCGGCGGCTTTTGGGTCCAGCTGAGCTGAGATCAGATAGTTACAGATACAACGTGGGGGAATGAGGCGGCAGATCAGTTGGTAACAGATACAGAAGCAGGGGGAGAACACAAAGAAGTGGAGAGGTTTAGAGCATGCAATGCAACACGGAGGTAGGAAAACTAGTAACTAGGCTTTAGTGCTAATAATATATGAGATTACAAATATTTAGAGGAATAGAGATAAGGAATAACACATTTACAATAATGCTTTATTTTACACTAGTAACACTTATTGTGATGCTCAGGCTCTGATTTACCTCTTCTCAACAATTTGATGATTTTAAACTAGGTCCCAGTATCTAAAGAAACTCTCGCCAACCCGGCAGTATCTGTTTGAAAGGATGGGGAAACCCGCTGCTGTGACGCACTCACCTGTCTGCGCAGTGTGCGGCTGAGTGCGTGTGTGCGCCTGGGAGGAGGCAGCCGCGGTATGCTCTCCGAGTCCGAGTGGCTGTGGGGGCTGATGGGTCTGAAGAGGCCCGTGGGAACGGCCAGCGTCTGGGAGGCGTCGTCCGGCTGGGAACGCACCGAGCCGCTGGACCCTGCGGACGAGGCGAGACCAGAACAAGTGCCCGTTTTCCGACCTGAGGTGATGAAGAAACGCATCCTGCTCTGACATTTATTTGAAGATTACCTGACTGGGCTTTATGGGAGCCCAGAATGTGCTGGTGCCTCCGTGTCTGTGCTAGAAGCTGTGCCGGAGCCAGGCCCGCGGGGCCAAAGGGCTGGAGGGGGTGGAACATGTAGCTGTCGTTGGGCAGGGAGTGGGTGCGTCCCACTGTGGGCTTCCTGACGCTCAGAAGGTGGTCCTCAAATGGCTTCTCTGGCTGAGGGAGGACAGAAGAAGAGTCAGGGTCCCTCCGGATCCACACGGCATCCACACACACACACTCACTCACACACACGCAGCTGATAACTCTATTAGACAACATGTGAATCATGAGCACGCACGGGAAACAGTCAGGACCGTCGCACTTTGAAGCCGACTGGCACGGAGCTGCCACAGATCACAGACACAACCCTCTTTTTGAGCAGAACACATTGTGCGTCTTGCGTTAACCGGCGCCGTGATTGTGTGTCAGCTGGGGCGGCGTCCTACAGTCGGACCCGCCACAGAACCAGCTCGCGTTCGACCTCAGAGCCGCCGGAAGCAACCGGCGCGCGCTCCGGCGGACGCACGCGGACGCACACGGAAAGCACACGGCAAGACAGAAAACGGAGTGAAGGGAGAGACAAAGAATACTGAAAGAAAAACATCGATGAAGGAGAGAAAACTGCAAAGTGGCAGGCGAGGAGGCGCACTACTCTACTGGACTGGACTGGAGAGGAACACACACCAGGCTGAAACCACAGGATGGCACACACGGTTAGATCTACCAGGGTCTTTCATTGCCACCTGCACTGCACTACCTCCTCCTGCCTCTACTTGTACTCATTTCATGCCATTTAACTGGGACAACACACCACTGCTGATGTAATCTGAGCCTTAACGAGCTACACTGCTTGTAAATTGTACTCTGACACCCTGACAGTTTAATTTGATGATTTAATTAGGTTTTAATCTCGGTGGATGTCTAACATTCAACCACTGAGACAGCATATCATGAGGGAGCAATTTATTCAGGTGGGGAAGCCTGAATGTTCAAAAACTTAAATATTAACAATAATGCTAACAATAGTTTGGTGCAGCCCCGTGTGCGAGAGCAGTGGGGCACAGGTGGCTGTGGAAGAACCCCTACGTGAGGCGACACTACAAGATACTGCAGAGGGGAGAAGGGACGGAGAAAGAGAAAGAGAGGAACTGTCAGTACATTGCATTCCAGACTGGTTAGAAAGAGGGGGTTAAAATCGCCGGGGGCCGTGTCGTCGGTCAGAGCTAGGGACCAGGATTTCTCAGAGGCCAGAGACAGAGCTTCCATCTCCGCTAGAGGGATCTAGGTAGGAAAAGACAACGGCTGGTGAGCAGAGGTAACAAACGCACACTCGGCACAACACAGTAAGGGCGCTACGCGCAAAGGAGGCGTGCGGCTAAACGCAGCACGTGTTGGAAGCAACACATGAAAACAGGAATAATCGAGAGTCGGAGGAGGGAGGAAAGCGTAAATATGTGGGGTCACATCACTGTGTCACAACTGTTTAGGATGATGCAAATGTAGTAACCACGGATTTAGTGTGTGAACGGGAACAAAACACACACACAGGAAGCAGGCTGTATTTTCTACAACACACTGACTGGACCGAGGCTGCATCTTTAAACACACACAAGTCAAGGCCACAGACGAACACGCGCACACGGACAAGGTTGCAACCATGCGAGCGAAGCTGCTGCTCCAGACCAAAAACCTGCCAAGCACGAATGGGTATGGGTGGGTGATGGCGTGCGTGAGAGGACGACATCGCTGCTGAGGGGAGGGATGACGCACTGCATCGCGTCGGACAACAGGGCTGGTTAGAGGGGAACAATATTCATGGTGGATGAATGCCAGTACAGACATTTTAAGGGATTTCACAAACATCACACTGTGTTTTTTCTTATTTTATTTTGAAATTTAAGTTTAGACAGTGTGTTTTTCTGCACAACTGTCTTTTATAGGATAGTAATCAGTGATAAACCTCTACATCTGAGCACATGTATCATTATTATTAGTGCAGATCTACTGGTTGGACAGATATACAACACAACGTTACATGTGGAAGTGCACGGTCAGTCAGTTTTTTGCTCTTATTGACCTTCTTGTCGCTGCTGTGCTTGCTGGGCTTGGGGGGCAGCGCATAGTAGTGGCAGATAGAGCCAGATAGGTTGTCCATCAAACTCAGCTCCCCCTCCATTGAGCCCTGGATGACCAGCGAGACCGAGTCAAACATTGCTCTCCGCTGGACAAACTTGGACGATGCGCAGAGACGAGGAGGGGGAGATGGACAGGGAGGAAACGGAAGGGACGGTGGGAGTTTGTAAAAGGGACACACACACACACACACACAAATCAATATGCAAAGAAAGAGTGGATGACAGAGAAAGGAAAGGGAGAAAAACACAAGAGATCAGTCAGAGACAGATACAGACATAAATAAGACAAGAAACAAATCCAAGGAGATTTTACATCTATGCCTAATATAAAGACTTGACTTGCTAAACATTATCAAGTACATCACATCTACATGTACTGACACGTTCCTCAAACCCACAAGGTGGCAACACAACGCAGCAGCAGAGTCGAGCTCCCACAGGGCTGAAAGCTTAACACGGAGCAGCAGAGGAGGGGGGGGGTGGCAGCAAAACCTCCGTTTCCCATTTCCAGAAAGCTCTAGAAATAGCTGTTAGAGTGAACAACAGGGCCCCGCGGTCCAGCTTTCCCATGGCACCGTGACCCCGCTGCGACTGGCACGTCCTCCACAGGGAGCGGCCACACGCACAGTGTGTGTGTGTGTGTGGGGGGGGGGGTGAGAGAACCACAGACGCTGTAATAAGGTTTGCCTTAATACGGAGACAGTCGCATTATTGTGTTATGTTTGTTTACAGACTGTAAAAGTGAAAAGTCCTTCCTGCTGAACACATCCATTATTCCGGGGTCGCTCTGCATGAGAGAGACAATTAACTGATGGTCTGGAGCGGAGTCAGAATGAATGGCCAGAGACGTGAGGGAGCCTGGCCCCCGACTGGGAAGTGACCTCAGAGCATCTGTCATGTCAGCCACCACCCTCCTGACCTACACATTATCTGAATCTCACGTCTCCTAATCTGTATTTATGTGATTATGAACAATAGCTGAGTGGCTTCACCTCTGGCGGAGCTTCCAAGCACAGAGGAGGCTCTGCCACGACGCTGACGGGGTCTCCGGCGATGTCGGCGGACGGCGAGTCCATGGCGCCGTCCCTGTCCCGCTCCCGGTCGCGCTCGCTGCCGGACCTCCAGGGGGAGCCCCCGGAGCTGGAGCGCTCCACGCTCAGCGACAGCGGGTTGAGCTGCAGCGAGCGCGCCACGGCGTCCGCCGCGTCCGCCTGCAGCTTCAGCTCCAGCTCCGCCTCCAGCTCCGCCTCGTCGCGGGCCTCCTTGTTGCTCTCCTCCAGGTGCTTCATCAGGACGGCGATCACCACGTTGACCAGGACAAACTGGGCGGTCAGCACGAAGGAGACGAAGTAGATGGGAGAGACCACCGTGTTGTAGCAGGTGCTGTTGTCTTGGCCGCAGTCTCTTAATGTGTCCTGGAACATACATAAGAGCATTGAAAACCACATATTTGTGGGAATATATAATGATAATAATTGAAAAAAGACAGTTTTACCTTCATTATACCGTTCCAGTTGTCTCCAGTAGACACTCTGAATAGCAGAAGAAACGCCATCCCAAAGTTTTTGAACGTAGCATATCGCCCCAGGCCCTCACATGGGTGGAGCTCATCACAGACTGCAGATGAAAAACAGAGGAGGCTTAGATGGAGACAGACAGACACAGCCTTCAATTTGTTTTCAGTTGTCACACAATAGTGCTCTACAATTAAACGACTATGACAGTTATATCATTGTAGCACTCTGAGAGCTACGAGGCGAAATTAGAGAGATTACAACTAAGCAATTAAATCTGAATTGATTGAACTCTGAGAGGAGCCAATTAGGTTCTCGGTGCCGTATGCATGAGCGTGGACCGTTGTGTGCTTACTTAAATCACCGAACAGCTCCACTCCCAGGGCGGCGAATATGAAGAAGAGAAGCATGAAGAGAAGACCCAGATTCCCCACCTGCGAAGAGGCAACAGGAAGTGACAGGGATGAGCAGAGGAGCGTCCGGTGAAGAAAAAATAAAATAATGATGGGCACGGATGAGCTCAGACTTTGGCAGTTTACCTAATCCTTCCTTTCAGGAAACAGTGATTATCCTTAACGGCAATGGGGACAGCTTAAAATTTGACTCTATGCTTTAAAAAAGCAATACTTCTTATGGGAAGAAAAAACTATTTAATTCTTGCATTCTCCAAAGAGAATAAATTAAATAATTAATTCATTATTTACAATTTGAGAGCCTGTCTAATCATAATATAAGAATGAATTGAATATTAATATTATTCATAATATGAATTGAATTCCATAGGGCTTGGGAGGCTCCACTGTTGCTTTACTGTAGCATTTCTTGGGATTCTGTGCAGTAGTATTTATACATTATTTAGGTACTACTGTATATAAACCAGATTGCATTTATTTCAATCTTAATTCAATTGTGCATTGCTTGTAAAAATTGCCAAAGAAGAAAAAGCATTTAAGTAAAACAGAAAGTGGAGGAAGCTTTGAGGTGCTGAGTCAGAGGTAAACCTGTGCAATGTTTCCACTACTGTCAGTGCTAATTAGCATGTAGCGAGCCAGACACACCCCCGCCAGCCCCCGTTATCAGGTTGCTTAATTATGAACACTTCTGACAAGCTCCTTGAAGACAAGCCTGGAACAGCACTCGGTCTCTTAACTCTGAGAGAAAATGACAGAAAAGGCTGAACATATTAAAGAAAAAAAAAAAAAAAAAACTTGAGAAGAATCCGTATTACTGTGTGCTATTTTCTCCTCTCGATCCAAACACCGCAGACGTCGTTCTAATTTACCAACTCCATCACCCTCGAATCCACCCACGGCTGTTCAAAACAAAACCTCAAGCTCTCCTCAACTCTGCTGGGGGTTTATAATGCAAATAAGGCTCTCTAGAGTTGGGGGGGAGGGGGTGCTCAGGGGAACAGACGACGCCCTAAAACAGATGAAAATGTACCAAAAATGAAATGCATCTGGGATTTCATTTTAGGGACAGCTTCCCTGGGACGTGTTCGGATGTGAGCGACGCACGGATGAGCAAACGTGGACGAGGACGGGAGGGAGGTCTGAGCGGCGTCTGGGGCTGAGCTGGCTGCGTACCTGAGGCAGGGCTTGCATAACGGTGTCCAGCAAGGCTCTCATGCCCACCGCCATCTTCAGCAACTTCAACACTGTGGGGGGACACGCATGCACATGCACACACCAAGAATATAATGATCCACATACAGTAACAGGACACATTTTCTTCAGTTTCCTCGTGTTCATCGCCAACGTAGATTCAGACAAGCTGATTGAGGTCGTACCTCACTGATTGGGGTGGTGATTTGATGAGGTCATGTTGCGTAAGAGGATGTTCAATTAGGCTGATAGATAATGTTTAATTAAAAAGGCTATAACAGTGACACACGCAGAAGCTGGACACGACAGAAAAATGGACTAAATAGACCAGCACCAGCCAGCTTCCATTTTAAGGTAATTAAACCCTGTCATGCTAGTTTGACAGGTCTTCCATAAACAGCTCTGATTTATTGTATGACATTATAAATAACAAAGATATACTATAGAAAGAAAACCGGTTTCTACAGTTTTTACAGTGTTGTGTTCGCTAGCTCACTTTGTATCTTGGTGCCATTTGGTCACTTCACACTGAGTCCTGCTATGCAGAAATTAGACAACGGGGATTCTCTGGGATTTGACTGACTTACAGGACTCACCACCGTGAAGGAGGCCAGAATGCGGACATGTCTGTCCGTCAGAGAAGTGGATCAATAGACTAGGGAAGGGACGGAGGGTCCATACTGTACCTCGTGCAATCCTCAGCACTCTCATGATGCGGATGATAGTGGGGTTTATGGGCAGTGAAGCGTTGACCTCGATCTCCTCCAGAGTGATGCCCATGATGGAAAGCAGCACGATAGCCAGATCCAGCTGGTTCCACCTGCACACGAGCACACTTATAAGTTCACGAGTTTCAATTGTGTAATTGTAAGATCATTGTCTTCAGAATCTTCATAAATAATTCTCTTTCTACTCAGGATATGTTGGTTTAAAATAATGGTCAGCTTTAATGATCAAAATCAGGTGCAGAATGTTGCTGTTATATATTTTCAGTATCTCAATAGTCGAGGGGAAATTTAATTTTACTGCATAATATCATCCCTGTACGCAGACATGCTATTATAAAAAAGGAAATATTTTATTGGAATAAACAGTTTACTTAAACTTATGAAAATCTCTATCTTGAAGATCAGTTCCAACATTACGCAGGATTTATTGTTTCCAAGTAGAAGAAACAATTAAATCCAGAATAATCGCATTTGCTGTGTGATACTATTTAAATAATTAATAAGGTAACACTGCCGTGCCAAAATTACGCATTATATCTCATCTCTGTAACATAGTTAATGCCTAACGAAAGGTTCTTTCAAATGCTATTTTGGTGCAATGTACTTTATGTTGGTTGCTGAAACTGAACATACAGGCGGCCAGTACAGCACCTGCTGGTAAAAAGGACAATGAATTCATACTGTAGATAATGAATTGATTTTAAGGACAAGGAGGATACTGTAAATTATGACTTCACACGAAGGGAAGCGATGCAAAACGCAGATGGGATTTTTCTCCCTTTCAGAAAATGTAATATTATTGGAACTTAGCATGGAAGTCGAGCTGTTGTCAGGTACATTAAAAGAATTACATTTAAAGAATGAACAAAGACAAAGCCTTTAACTAGTCACTAGTCCCACCATTGTCTAAAACCATCCAGTGTTTGGAGCTTGTGACTTAACTCATTGTGTTAGAAGCACATCTAGCTTTCCAAACCCTGTGTGATAAATGGGAACCAAACCGCTGTGTGAGGGTAGCGGCGGGTGGTCATTCATTTTATCGCATTGATTCACAGCACTTCTATTACATTAGCAGAGTTTTGTCTCACAGGTTCATTTCAATACCCAAAGCTCAGGAACAAACACAAAGAAAAAGTACTTAAAAGCCAATTAGGCCCTTGAGGTCTTGGCTCAGTGTTGCGTTTATCTACTTCTCTCGAACTGGACTGCTGCCAAAAAAGTGCTTTACTCCAGCAAAGGCAATGGACATCAAGGGCGCCTGTGGCCGTTGCATAGCAAAAATAGTTGTGCGCTCCTTTTTGTTATAACGCATGTGTGATGTCGGCTAGTTTACCTTTGTCCAATTATGTTGATGTTTGGACGCTGTTTGGCTTTCAGACAGAGGCCAGAGATTTCAAAGCTGTGAAATCATCGAAGGCAGCGTGTTTTATGGCTGTTTAATGAGGTAGTTTGTATGAGTGCAGGCCTCACTAAGAACCACTCACTGAAGCACCTCAGTAGAAGCTTGTCTGAGTTCTCTGAACTGTGCCTCAGACTTTCCACGTGATTTAGAGGCTCCAGAACAGTATATTTAGCCACCAGTCGACCTGAACATCACATCCACTCAAATGTCAACATGCCGCGGGTGGGGGGGGGCATAATGTTAAACTTAGACGGAGTACGGCAGTTAAATACTGACTTGTCCTTGAAGAAACGTCGAAAACCGAAGGCCACCAACTTGAAGACAGACTCCAGAACAAAGATGAGGGTGAAGATGTAGTTGCAGATCTTCAGGGCTTCGTCCAACTCCTGAGGACGAAGCAAAATAAAGTCAAACGTGAGCAAAGAACCCAAACTAACCATCCAATCACCCAGAGTCTTAAGTGTGATGTTATTCCAGGAGAATGAGCTCTAGATTTCATCATCACTTATTAAAACACTTTTAACTGAACTGAAGAGCAATGAAATAATCTCCCCTATTGTTTTATGGCGTTTTTAATGAAAACCACTCTCATGACACAACTGTACAGGTTGTTATGCATGAACAGCCTCTGCAGTAAATACCAGAGAGTCCATATTCTTCAAAATGAGCCCTTTGCATTAATAGATCACTCAGAGGGCCCTCACTCATTCTCTATGGAAAGGGCATTAAAATCAAAACATCCATTTTAGCCTGTGGGAGAATCACTCTGGCCATCTGCATGTAAAAACTGACCTTTAGCAGAAAGTCTGATGGCGAGGGAGGATTTCACTAAATCGACATTGGCTGCAATATCTCAACTCACAGTTTATGATACCTATATTTATTCTGATACTTCTCCCAATGCCAGACATTTCTGAATCGGTGATGAGTGGGTCTGACCTTGGGCTGCTGGTAGTGCTCCATGGACATGGTGATGACGTTGAGCCCGATGACGATGGTAATGAAGAGGTCCAGGTAGTGGCTGGTGCACATCTTGTGGATGAGCAGCCGAGTTGGGGAGTAATCAGAGTAGTAAGGCTTACTCTGAGCTTCTGTTGGAAGGGGGGGGGGAGCGGGGGTGGGGGTTACAGGAAGGGTGAGGGGGGGAGTGGTGTTCAAAAAGTGAGATTCAAAGCAATATCATGGGGGAATTGTTCAATAGACGTGAAGGACCGTCGCCCTGGAAGATGCTTTTAAGAGAGAAGTCGTTAGAGAAGTCAGTTGTGATGATTGACTCAGATTATGAACAAGTCTTACACAAAGAAAGATGTGAAGTGAGTTAAAGAGAGGCAGATCAGATAATGGACAGAGCGAAAGACAGACTCCCGCCCAGCGCCCCTGGCAGACTGGCTGTCGGAGCTCATCTAATCAAACGTCCTGCGCCGAGATCAACAATGATTCGAATGAGCTCTCCCCAAAGAGAGACAAGCAACGTTTAATGTGTCCGTGTTAGAGTCTAGAGAGGCGGCTGCTGTCGGGGGACGTGACCCCCTTCCTCTGTGATCATCGTGACTCAGCCTCTCCTTCTCCTCTTCACCTCCGGGAAAACGTTGACTAGAACCCATCCAACTGCGCTCGCCTCCCCCCTCCATTCAGATGAATGGGTGGGGCGGGGCCAGCGTTGGATGAGAGCGGCCCAAAGGCCTCCATCAGTGCAGGAGAGGCCCCGAAATGAAGTCCTCTGGGGGTTGCGAGCTGTGCGCTCTTTGGCCGAGCGGCGCAGGTGTGCTGGAGTGAGTCCCATGAGTGTGTGTGTGGGGGGGGGGGGGGGGGGGGGGGGGGGGCTGGGTCCGAGCCAAGGGATTTCCCTATTGTACCAGGAAAACCCCACTCAGAGCTGAGTTCCATCCTTCATTCTACACGTCTACCGTACCTTCCAGCTTTTATTGTCTAGCGCTGGAGAATATTCACTTTTCCTGGGTTTATCGTTATTGACGGCTGAGCTTTGCACCTGCGGGCAGTTATTGATCCTGACGACAGGAGAGAAGCGCCGCCGACTGAGCTGCAGGGCAGCCGGTCCTGCTATTGGACTTCTCTAGAGCCCTAGTGAGATGTGCGTGTCAGAAAGTGAAACTTTCTTCCAAGCTTTCCAAGCACAGCTGCTGGAGGCGCTTGACATGCTCAGTCAGTCAATTTGCTTTGCGAATCTCGGGTTATGGGTTGGTCTCTCTATCTTGTCAACCTCTTTATATATATATATATATATATATATATATATATATATATATATATATATATATAAATAAAGCTACACCTGCGGGTAATTATTGATAGTGACAACGGGAGACGAGGCAGGCGTTTCACCATACGGCCCACCAAGCAGACAGTGATAAAGCACCTTCGGAGCATCTTGGGAAAGTCTGGGCACGTATCTGGTTCAGGGCAGTTAGGTATAGCTGCTGTGGGACGCAACAGCTTAATTCACTGGGAATTTCCTTTTAACAAGGTCCTCCATCATCTTTGGATGATTTTATTTTTTACCGTGTTCCACTTACTGTCTGCAGGTGCGAAACAAAGTAAAGCAGACGTGAAAGAAAGTGAAAAAGACCTCCAGCCCACGGTTTAATCTTTTTCTAACACGCTTTATCGACTGTGCCAATTATCTAGCTACGTTTACAGGATGTTACCTGGACAAATAAATGCACATATGTAAAATAATAATAATTGACTGGATTGATTTCCATGTGAAAAAAAAGCATTGCCCATATGAGTTGGGGAGGGGGCATCGCTGAGTAAGAGATGAAGGGAGAGATCAGGGAGAGGAAACTGAAAAAAACTGTGCATAAAGCTTAATTTAGCCTCGGAGGAGAGCGAAGCCAATGGAGTGAGAAGAACAGGTGAAAGTTTAACAAGCCAAATTTCACAGCGTCTGCCCCAGCTCTCCCATCCGTTGCTCTCCACACAAGGCCAACAGAGAACTCCTCATGATGAAGAATGGCCCTCGCGCTCTCCTGTCGAGGCGGCGCAGACCCCGCATTTGGTGGAATAATGAAGAAGTCGCCAAGCGCTCGTTCCCCCATTCATTTCGCAGCCCTCCTTCACTGATGGGACTCTCAAATCGTGAAAGTAAAGGAAGATTGGTGCTCGGGCACAACGAGGTCACAACCGGCAAACCCCTGTGTGCAGGTTACAATGCTTTCTCTCAACCCTCATACTTGACACCAATCATATTAACCAGACCACGTACAGCAGGACGGTCATCTCATTGGGACGTAGAACTCATTACAGTTAAAAAACTATTTCCAAATCTTTGGATGTCAATTTGAAAACATCCGGTTTTCTTCTTTACATGTAGCTTTTGAAGCGTTTACAGGCGTAGTATTATAGCTGACAGTAACATCAACTAGCTACCTAACAGTAGCATAGGTAGCAACAATTAGCTGATGGAGCTGATAAAACCATGTAACATCAGTGGTTGCTGTAGCAAAATATGTGATAAGTCATGGAGCCCATGACTGAGCTGTGACTAAGCCTTCGAACATTGACACTAGGCTAAAATACATTACAACCACATCCCGTGGGCATGGTCAGGTTTGTTAAAGTAGGGAGATCTAAAGTCCCACATGAGATCCAAAGCCATCTGAGGTCTGACAGAGGAGAAGGAAGGAGAAAGGGTAAACCACCGGTCCAAAAACAACCCCTCCTTCCTCCTGCGGTGCACTTACCTTCCCCCGTCAGGACCTGCGCTCACCCCTGGTGGCGAACGAGAGTGTCGGGGCCCGGGAGTTGCTTTTGGACACGGCCACGCTCAAAAACATAGGTCATACATACATTTCTGAGCCGGTCGTTGTTGGGAAATACAGAGACAGCAAAGGTCCTGGGTCGTGGGGCCGATGAGCAAGAACACCACAGCACAGCACGGCACTATGGATATTACTGTGACCGTGTGGGGTGAGTGCGGGTTGGGTTGAACTGGATGCGTTGGATATGGGTCAGGAAAACAGTGCACCTACATTTAACCAACATGTGGTGATCCAGTGATGATTACTGTGTTTAAAGTGGAAGGTACTCTGGTGTAAAGGAGGCCTGGCTATTGGCCTCAAAACAACATGGGGCCCTACTGCAAGTTGGGTCAATGATGTAAAGGCTGCTGCTTTCCTGGATCTCCTCTGATTGTGTCTTTGGGCTTGGTAATCCATCAGAGACTGATGAATGATTGGAGTATTGAGGATTAGGACTGATATGGGTGAAGGTGATGGATGGAATGTACAGACTAAAGAAGGGGAGACAGAAAGGTTTGTATCCAGAATGGCTAGAAAATGAAGAGCAGGACAAAGGCTGTAAAAGCTGCAACTGTGCGATTTAAGGGCAGAGGCTTTGGATAGAAGAATAAAAATGTGTCAAATTCTATTTAGTCACAGGTGGTTTGTTTTGGATGCAGTGGCTGCCTTTACGCCCTTGTCCTCAGTGAAAAACAGCTGAATAATAAACCTTGAGACTCAGTGTCTGCTGGGAAAAAATGTCTTAATATTTACGGTCAATGACTTGATGTTCGGATTTTGAAATTCAGCAAACACTGAGTTTAAAAAAACAGCTGTTAACATAAACAGTTGAGAGTGAAACAATAAAAAAAAAAAAAAATCACTGGAATTCCTGAATGCTCTGCTGCCGTGCGTAAATATCGGAAGGAGGCGGAGATAAAAGCAGAAGGGAGACAAGGAAAGTATACTGTAAAACAAACTGGAGGAAACTGAGCAGCAGAGCAAAATGAGGAGTCCATGAAAAAAAAGACAGAAAAAAAGAAGAGAAGAAATCAGAAAACATGACATCATTCAAAATGACAGGACATGGTAGCACACACTCATCAGCACTCTGCAGTACACACACGCTAACAGGCATTGTGCTGGGTCACATGGTAGACTGACACACCTCTTTCTGAGTCATACTTGAGCAGGATGGACTAATTGAAATGGGCCACTGGATGGTGAGGGCAAGCGACCAGACGACGTGAGTGGTGGGCGGAGCGACAGCAATAACAGGGATGACGAGGTACACACCAATGGGAAGCTTTCAAACAGCAACATGACACAGCGTTCTAATCTTTATCCTTCTGCTGAGTCCTTGCTCACATCCACAGTCGTCCACGTGAACTACAGTACAATCGAATACTATTGCATACAGAATCCCAGAAAGAATTCAGGAGTTCAGCACAACTCTCTTTATATTAAATATACCCTTAAAATGTACAATTCCACTGCAAAGCTCCACTTTAGCTTCAATGTAATATTTGTCGCAATTGTGCTATGTACAGTACAGAAACAATAGAAAACGATGCCATTAAATATAGAAATAGAATAAATAGAGATGCCTCCCCCAACATGTGGTGCTCGAGAGGCCTATACCAAGAGTCAGCCCTGTTGTCAAATATATGTGCTGGAGGCTCCTAGGAAAAACAACCCCAGTGCTATATACTGCATACATCATCAAACCATCACTTCTTCACCCAAAGGCCTTCTACAGGTGCAGTAATATTACTGACTTCACTGGCAGCACAAATAGAGGGCCAAGCTCAATACCCGGTCATAATCTTTTAGCAGAAAGGTTTTCCCGACAAACCTTGAAGTCTACATTTATACTGTATCTATGTTTTATGCTTTTCCTAAGCAGAAATAAGTAAAACGACAGAGACAGCAAAACGACAAAGACAAGCCACACCTGCAATCAAAATCTGACTCGTATTTGAGGACAGCACACAAAACGAGCATATGCAGAGAAGTTCAGACGAACCAAGAGCTTCTCGTCTCGTGAACAAACAACAAATCCTCCAGTTCAGTCTGTTTCACCGCTGGACTGAATGAAACGGGGCAGTGAGAGACTGTCTGCCTCTCTGCTCCATGCTGTGGTCCATCATTCGACATCGGTGCAGATGAAAAAATTTACAACACAAAATGTTCATATTAAGCTGCTGGGAGGAGAATTAGCTCCAACAAATTACCAACGCGTCATGAACGCGTGATGACAGCAGATGGAACAATAACTACTGGTAAAACACTGTCCTCTGTGAAAATAATACAACCTCATTTCTGACCATATTACTGTATATAATTCCATAAATTCGTTCTCGGATATATCAATAAGTCTCTTTATGAGATCATCATAAGATTGAGAAGAACACTTTGTTACTGTACATCATTCAGCAGAGCCAAGTGTCTTTCCATTCACTTTCTCCCCAGAGGTGAAACCTCACGTCTGTTAGCTCTGACCCAGTTAAACCCAGGGACTGGCACCAGCTGGTTTGTTGGGCTCTGTGTGGGCGTGTGCGCCAATATGACAACAGCAGCAGCAGCAGACACGTGTGCATGTCGAGCATATACCCACATGTTCGGGGGATGACAACAAGCATGAGTGTATGCACGCTTGGTAAACAGTTTGGACGGGAGTGATCCTGTTGTTAACAGGAAAAGATTAAAACCACAACAAAAGGAAATGACTTTATTTACTCACCTCGTGATGATGAGGATTTATGAATCTACGCTTGAAATATTCACCCCCGTCACATTTGCCACTGACGCTATTGCTGTATCTGCTCTACGCCCTGTAAACAGAAGGCTATTAAACATTAAAAGAAGTACCTCCTATTAAAGATAAAGGGGCCTACACAGCGGCATAAGATTTACATATATTACAATGGACTTAAAAAAGGTTCAAAAGGTTCAAAAAGTGTTTTAAGTCTCCCTAGAAATTCTTCGAGCGGCTTTTTAACTGGGCGTGATCTGAGCAGGTCAACATCTTGGTGGAGCTCAGCCTGCTTAAATCGAGGCGGTCTGTTGAGTTGGCTGAGCCACTGCTTTTAATTTGTACAATATGTACATAGTTACATCCTATCAAGATGTAAATACCATTAGATTAAAGACATGACATGTATAATGCACTAAAAATACCCCCATTACTCATACTTTGTGTTACGTACTCAGACATACTGTACAGTACATTGAACACACCACTACTACTATTTAAACGGCTACTACTGCACACAGTATAGATTCATGCAGACACTGGCAGCATCATTACCTCAATACGCGCTCCTGTCTGTCACGGCACCTCGCCACCTCTCCGACACCTCGCCGAAGGCCGCGGCGGGAGAGGAAATAACATGAAACCCGATTTACAATTTGCAGCATAAACCACGCGCGGCGTTCCGGAGCTTATCCCGATATGTCCGTCACAACCAGTTGACTCCGACAGCGGGATGTATGACTCAACACAACAACCTGAACAAGGGAGCGCTGCACGTTGACCCTGTGGGAAACCCGTTTGGGCCCAGATGTGTGTGCACTTGTACTGTAACTCGTCCAGAGCTGCGTCCATTAATAACGGGATGATGAGCCTTTCTGAGCAACATGTGAGCAACCACGCCTATGTGCTGGGCTCATACATAACGGAACACCCAGTCAGCTCCCTCATTACTGCATGTACTGTTTAATCACGGGGTAAATAAAAGTCCTGGAGGTGTCTGAGTGGTGCATTAGCATTTTGGCATTTAGCTAAAACATGGTGAGTGGCCGATAGGAATAAATTGGCAGCTCTGGAAATCCACAGAGGGCAGTGAAAGAAGTGGAGGACCACACAATTCTGTCCATGTGAAGACTTTCACAGCCTCAAGTCAAGCCAAGAACACTCCGAGGAGGTTGGCTCTGATGAGCTAAGTCAAATTCAACAGTCGAGAGACATTTACGGAAGTATATATGCGCTGGTGAAGAGAGGACAGTCGAGCCAAAGCAACCACATCACGTGTCAAATGCATGTTTGGCTGCTGAAGGGACTGAGTCATACTGTACACTGCAATGTACAGTGAGTGGATTTGGAATAATAGGGGCTCTTTAATATAAATACTCAATTTCCTATGACGCAGACAATGGAAAAGATACTGAAAACAAGACTGTCACTTAAAACAAACAACATAGAAACAGTTTCTTCTTGATTGGTAGGTTTTGTGACTTGATGACAACAACCACAACCTGAAGATTACAAAAAGTGGGATCGATTTCCTGTCTTATGCTGTCTGTTCTTCACACATCCTCCTATGCTCCGCAAATGGCTGCTACAGAGTCAACACAACCCCATACAAACAAATGCTACGCAGCAAAAATGAACATCCAAACACAATCGCCTCACTCCAAACACAAACACACGCACATGTTCTTGGTAGTTTTGTAATAACAGCACCATTAGGTAAAACCTTCAAAATATACCAAAACCTTGTGTCCTGAGGCAAAATACCACATACGTACAGTAGGGTTAACAAAGAGGTGTGGGGGGTCCTGCTGCCCTCCCAGACAGTCATCCAGACAGAGACCAGAAAGGATTCAGGGATGAGAGCTGCTCCTGCATATTTTACAACCTGTTCCGCGACCATCTGCTCAGGGACACACACGCACGCACAGTCGACCTTCCAAGAATGTGCCCCTCTTTAACACAGCAGCTGGACAGTAAACTGTACGTGCAAACAAAGAAAAAGTTATTGCCTCGAGTGTAAACACACACATTTCTGTCATTGAGAATTGGTGGAATGTTTGCCGTTATGTAACACACTTTTCCATCATAATACAGTCACGAAGTTGCCATGGAAACCAGTTGTGACAACTGGACCACATGTGCAGGCGAGGGCGGTCGGGCCATCCTAAGCTGACCTTTGTGCCTTTGAGCAAACCTGCTGTGGCCTCGCTGAAACCTAACTTGCGGCAGGAAATAATTCAGTTCATACGTTTGGAACCTTCATTCCTGTCTCTCAGGCACATGTGTTAGACTAGGAATAGATTGTTTTTCACCTAGGAAACTATTTATCCTCGATTCTAATTGAAACAATGCGTTTGGAGCATGACATACGAGGCTTTCAGCTGAAAGGAAAAAATAAACCTGATTACATTTACATATTTTTGCCATGCCTGGATTAAATTAAGCTTTTAAGTCTCGCAGAAACACAATATGAAAACAATAGAATGTTCTTGACTTAGATCCTGTGATCAAGCATCCTTTAATGGAGGCCAGTGAACTTGAACTAATCATTAAAGAGTAATACCAACAGAGGATCTGTTCATCCAACGTGGCACCGACCTGCTCAAACCCTCTATGATCCAGTAACCGCACTGAAATGCCATTATAAGACACAGTAGAAGAGGGGCAGCACTTGCTATATTTCCTTTCCAACCTATCTACCGTACAACAAAGTCGTCTTCCCCTGGGCTGGTGGTGCGTCAGTGTAGTGTTGCGGACAGTGGATGGATCGCGGACGGTGTGGTAGAGCTGTGAAAGACAAAGCCACGACAGAGAAAACAGGTAACAGCATGTCCAGTGGACTGAAGGCTGATGGGAGAGAGGCAGGGGGGCGGGGACGCGGGATGGGGCCCTACCTCCCGTGATCATTGAACCTAGAACCCTCGCCACCATGGTGGGTGCTCAGTGGTCAGTGGCGGTGGGGAGTTTTAAAGGGACACACAGAACATGCTGGAAACTCTGTACCTTTCAATGTGCCTTCAGAAAGGGCCCAACTCACCCCCGGAACCAATAAATCTAGAGGAATGAGACCGTGTTAGTCAGGGAGAAGCAGAAGAAAGCAAGGATGGAAGAATGGCAAACAGTTAGAGACAGGAGAGAGTCGAAGAGAGAGAAAGAGGGAAAGAGGGATGGAGTAAGGCCAGAAGGAAGCGATGGAAGATTAAGCTGGTTTATGTTCCTATGTCTTTCCAGTGATTCTGAGTCCAGTTCTTTCACTTTTTGATATGTAACAAGCGTTAAACTCTCAAAACAAACCCCTGCAGCACAAGCCGCAGTGAGCCGAGTATACCTGTCGCCCATCTCGTTCGTGTTGCTATAGAGCTAACAAACCAACGTCTGGGCCTTTATTCAAGAGAGAAAAACTGTTCGCAAGAAAATTCCTGGCCGAAGAAAAAGCAAAACGGACTTTCTGACCAAACGAAAAACGAAAGCACAAACTCTGAAATAAGTCTTGATTTCAGGGATGAGGGAATGGTCTGTAGAAGATAGTGTTCATGTGTAAGAGTGTGCAAGGCCTGGGAGAAAGACACCTGAAGGAGGAAGATCAGTGTCCATCTGTATTTCTCAAGAGGTGATCGGAGCTACAGTATTACAGCATCAAATAATGTCCACTGCTCCCTGTATAGCACTATTAAAAGCATTCTGGCGTCAGAACAGCACTACAAGTGTAAGACTGTGTTTTTGGTTTTAGGAGGCAGTGGAAAGTGTAAAAACCAAACCAAGCAGCTTGTCATCAACTCCTATACAGCCGGAGGGGAGGGGGGGACAGGCAGGGAATTAGCCCGACCTCCCAGAAATCCCACCCCAGGTGATCTCAGACCTTCCCGGGCAGACTCGTCCTCCTTTTTCGTCCAGATTTCGGTCGATCCCTGCCCCCGCGGCTGTACTAAACCACATGCAGAAGAGGGGAAGGGAGGGGGGTCATCTTCTTCACCTGGCGACGGTACGGTTACCAACAACGCCCCCTCCCTCTAGCTCTGTGTAGCCACCACCATGCAAGCCTTCGCCTTTTAGCACTCGCTAGGCATGCTCCAAGGGGCCAACCCAAGCACGGCGTCTACGGCAGACCAGGCAAGGTAGGAGGGGAGGGGGGAGCGGGAGTGGGCTAACGGTAGCGGTCAGCCGGCCTAGCTCTGCAAATACGGACTGTGCAAGCTTTTATTAACACCCAACTTAGTCAATTGGCGATAGGAGTTAAAGAAGAGCCTGCACAGTCTGTAGAATTGCGGAGCCAAAGTGAGTGACCACCAGCCTGTAATCAAAACTATCCAGAGGGCGGACGAAGGAGGGAAAAGGACTGTCGAGGGCAAAGGGAGGATTCTACCGCAGAGTAGCAACTACTGTTGATACTAGCGTTCTAATGCGCTTATCCGGACTAGCCAAACCAACTTAAAAAGCCAAAAAACAAATAATAATAATAATTTGGTTCAGGCGCAAATCAAGCAGGACTCAGAAAGATGTGGAAAGACTACCGACCAGCCAGCTCCTTCTCCTTACTCCGTCTCTTTTTCTCCATGCGTTTCAGTCTCTTCTCCTCCCTGCGCTTGGCCTCCTCGGCCTCCTGGTGGCGCCGGCACTTGTGGAAGTTCTCCACCACGACGCCCACGAACATGTTGAGCACGAAGAAGGCCACGATCAGCAGGAAGGAGATGAAGTACAGCAGCATCCACGGGTTGTGGTTCATCACGGGCTGAAGGACCGGAAAGCATCAGAGATACATGTAAAGCAGAGTCAAGGTAGGGCTGAGTATTATATTAATAAATAACAGAAAAAGATTCTAACATTTTTATGAGTGTGCAAATAATGTTCTTCTGCCAAGTAAACTAACATATTTTGGACCATGAGTGTAAAACTCACTTGTTGATCAACTCCTACAGCATCTAGTCCATCGTACATTATATCAACCCAACCATCTTTAGACGCCAGAACAAACAGGGACATCAGCGCCTGAACGAACAAGAAGCTGTCATTCAATAATATCTACAGACCATTAGTGGAGTTATTGTTCAGAAATCCTGGCAAGTAGTACCTGGCCCAGGTTGTCAAAGTTGTACTTGTGTCTGTGCCATTTGTAGTTGGCCTGTAGACAGTCTGACTTGTTGGTGATGTTCCTTACGTCTTCTCCTTGACAAACAAAGAACTTCCCCTTGAAGAGCTGGGGATACAACACGGACATGCGCTAAACACATTTAAGCAACTCCCATTCTAAACCTTTAGAACTAAGCTGTTTTGGAGATCTCACTTTATCACCAATCCTGACTGGCAAACATCAAGCAGTGGACTCCTTGTTAAGTTTCATAACCTACAGTAACCCAAAGCCAGGTCAAGGGTCTTGGTCCTGGCATCAAGTGCTCTCCAGATCTTGATCTCATACAGTGGTCAGCCATGTTTTCATAACCACTAATTACAGACTTTGGATGTTGTGAATAGCAGCTGAATTTCAGTTTCTCTTCGTGAAATACTGTTAAAGAACAATTTCAGACTCAGAGGTTCCAATACAAATATGGTTTATATTAAGAGTCTATAACCAATTGTAACTGATTGGATTACTTGATTTGACCAAAAACAGGGATAGGGAAACTTACACACCCATGATAATTGAGAACAAAACACTATGATTTCATGCATACTGCACAATGGGGAACGCCCATTGTTCGACTCCCTCATCCTACCTGGACCCCCAGGATTCCAAAGATAATGAAGAAGGCACAGCAGATGACCACGATGTTGCCAATGGGCTTCAGTGACGACATTAAAGTCTCCACCACCAGCTTCAGCCCTGGGGCCCGGCTGATCACACTGCAACGTAGTACAAAACGGGACATTAGTGCAGTGCACGTCTGTGTGCGTGTTTATTTGAGTTAGGTGCAGTACAGGCCACATAAAAGGGGGAAGATGACCCCGAGACCCTCAGCCTGTCGGTGCAGGCCACGTATTATGTAGCTTGTTTATCACAGCAGGAAGCTATTTGCAAAAGTGTAAGAAGTTCAGAACTTGTTGGATTAAAGACAAATTAACTTCTCCTTTCACTCACTCATTATCTCACTTACACACACTCTTTAAAATCTTAACACCTCCTCCGTTCTTTCACACCTTGTAAAGCTTCCTTTCATTTTTTTTTGCATTTGAGGAAACAGACCACGTCTAATTAAGCCAATGGACTAATGGCGATCTTTAATTAGGAGCAGGTCTGCGTTGCACGGGCTTTTGCACAGGGCACACAAGTGCAACACACATTCCCAACGTCAATAGGATGCGAGCGGCTGAAGCAAGAATCCGGCCTATAAAAGAAAAGCGTTGCTCAACAGTCAAAGTAACAGCTGAGGCGGAAATCTGCTTAGTTATGGTCTGCGTATATGTTTTTCCCCCGAGGAGGCGATCGAGTGACGGATGAGTCAATAGCGCATTAAGAAAACACGTGAGATAATAAGAGGCCAGGGCCGAGAAACGCTGCTGATCAATAGCTCTATCAGAGAGTAACGAGCCGATGGCAACACGTCATAACTCCCATCCTCTGCCTCCGTTGATGCCATCAAAAAACGGGACAGGGTGCAGTTCCACCGTCACCCTTTAGAGGGTGCTAGAACTGCATCTTTACCCGTCTACCGTCCATCACCTGTGGGAACAGTTCATGTAGCTGCTTTGCATATGAAAACCTCATGCCCATCGCTCCCTTCATACACCATGTTCTCCTTTTGAGCCCCACTCAGAGAAATACCCCTAAGTGAAAAGGCCTATTAGGGAAACGCAGAGGCTCTAATTATGAGTCAATACTGATGATGTGGTGAGGGACACATGCTGTGACAGGCTCCCCGTCCCCCCCTGCATAAATTCAGTGCCGCTCCCAGCGTGTCCTGGTTCTGTGCGCTACACAAAAGGAGCAGCAAGAACCGAACACCTGCGCACACGCGGCGCCCATCGCTCTCCGCCGCCGCCGCCACACTGGGGAGGGGAACAACAAGTAGGGCAACAAGTGCCAGGCGTGTTCCCACAGTGCAAACACGGGCTGTAATTAAGCATCACCGGGAGATAGAAATAGGGAACGGAGGAAGGAGGATAAAATACAACGCAGCTCGTGTTCTTCTCTAAACTTTGTTTCCCCATCAGCTTGTCTGTTTGTGACCCACATCTGTCCTGCCTCTTCAGCTGTCAAACTCCACTGGAAGCCAACAGATTCAGCTGTCGAGCAGAAATAAGAAGAATGGTAATTATCCATTCAGCCACTGCCGGGGCACAGATCAACCTGAACACACCTGCAGTCTATTGCAATAGACTGTGTGTAATTATAGGCTACTGACAAATACAGTCCGATGGTCAAATACCGCAGTGAGCAAACTTACAAAGGAGTGTGTGGAGGTGCCTGAGGGCAATCACAGCGTCACGGTGTGAAGGATGAGCTTAAAAGCTGAGCCGACAGAGGTCAACTACCACCCCCCCCTCCAAAGCTGTTTAGATCCGTTTGCCTGCAATGATCCCCAATGAACTGAGGCGGATGCAATTAATGGACAAACTGGAGGACGGGGAGGTGACGTGTTGATACAGGGTAGAACGTTGGTAGAACTTCAGCCTGGGCTCGCTTGATGAATAACTGCACAGATTTGTGTGCGTGCGCCCCGTTAAACAAAGCTTATGCATCATCCTGTCTCTCCTCACGCTCATGCACCCCCCCCCCCCCCCCCCCCCCCCACACACGTGGATGCTCCTCTCTTGCGCAATGTAAAGACGCCATTAATATCTCTAACGAGCCGCCCGGAAACAAATCACCTGCGCCGCGCGGCGACGGGTGTGCGAGCGCGCGTAACGAGCGTTGGGAAATCTGCGGGAAAACAGCCGCACGCGCACGAAACCTCCCGCCGCTCGGAGCTCGGCTGCCGATGTGACAGGTGGCCATGGATCGCGGGCCCGCGAGCGCCGAGACGACTGGGAGACGTTTTATTCCCACGTCAGCACCGGCAGCTCCCACGATGCCTTTGTGACCCCCCCCCCCACATATGCACGCACACACACATATGCACGCACACGCACACGCACGCACGCGCGCGCACACACACACACACACACACACACACACACACACACACACACACACACACACACACACACTCTGTGTGCTGGTATTTAACTCAAACACCCAGCGAGAGCGAGTCTGCCGCAGTCGAAGTGGGGCGACAACGCGCTGACGAGAATAACAACACAAAAGCTTTCTGCGCTGGGCATGTTTAACACCCAGAAAAGTTTAAACCTTCTCTGGTTGGGATTTTGACGTTACATAATGTACGAGACACACATGTTCACATTTTAAATTAAACATAGATGTAATTAGACACTACTGAAGCACAGCAAACAGGAGCAGTTTTGGGGCGATTGAATGATCCTTCACATTGGCTTTATCTCTGCAGAGGGGAAGCAGTCTGTACCCTTTGTTCTGTATGCAATGGCATTTACAACAGAAAGGCCAAAAATACAGAAGAGTCGAGGATTTGGACTTGAGCGGAGTGGACAGGTTCGACTTTAGGAACCTGAATTTCCCATAACTCATCTGCCGCCTCAGCACAGACAAGAGCCGAGCCTGGGCTCTTCTCCTGTTTCTCCCATTCACTGTCTGCCCGTCTTCACACAATCAGCCTAATCCTATTTCTCTCTCTGCCACGTTGAATTCTTCTGAAGCTGATGACACCAATCCCAAGGGAAACAGTTGCCCTTTGCTCCCACCAACCCCCCCAAAACCTAAATTTTGTCCAATTTCCGCCCGTAATTGCTGCATATTTTCAAATCTGACTTTAAAACCTTCCCCACTCGACAGTAATGCAGCCTCAGCCCCGCTGCCCTCGAGGGGATTAACGGAGGGAGGGCGACCGGCGGAATGAGCTGGAGACAGAGGATCCCACAGCAGCGAGACGCAGGTACTCGCCTCAAGTGTTCTGTTTGTCACAGTCGCGCCAGATCTAATTAGAAGAAAACCCTTGTTTAAGAGCAACATGAGCCTCTAATGTCACATTCGCACTTCACTTTGACGTGATCAGTAAATGTCCTGTAATTAAACACCACAGAGGCAACCAGTGGTAATGTTAGTAAGTTCTTTGTATATAACCTGGTTTAACAGTTCAAATTTAGGTTTATATGAAGGTGATATACACGTCTAGAAAATAAAGACTTGAACTGTTCCAAAGACTTTGAACTCTGGGAGTGTGGGAGCAGCCAGAGTCTGCTTTAATGTCAGAAGTGAACGTTGGCACAGCAGAGTGAAAAGAGAAAAGATCAGTGGCGTTTAGTGGGTACATTTGGCAGGATGAACATGAATATTTGATCTGTGTCCCCATCATGAGAACGGTGATAAATATTCAACAGGGGGCAAAGTCCCGAGAGCTCCCCTTCATGGGATGAGACGCCGAGCGTGCGGCGGCGAGCCAAGTCAAGCATTAAGCCACTTACATGCAAATGCATCCACATGTTCATGTCTCTCACACACACACGTACGCACACGCACACACACACAAAGTACAAAAACAAGCCCCAAATTGGTCATTTCCTCCTTATTTCTGCTCAAATAAACAAGACTGTGCAAATGTGTACACGCTGACAATAACACACACGGACGCACACGCGGGAATATGTGCACACACCTTCCGACCGCTGCACAAGGTGAAGGCTATGCATTCAAATAAAGATTTTTTTACTTTTAAATATGACGCCACTGTACAGGTTTGAGGTTGTGCTGCTGCAGTGGCTGTCTAGTCGCCTACCGTAGCGGCCTCAGGGTCCTCAGGAGCCTCAGCACCCTCAGCATTCCCAGGATCTTGGTCCCCGAGTTGGAGATGAGCGACACGAGAATGTCGATGACGGAAATCATCACCAGCATCCCATCCAGAATGTTCCAGCTGCTCCTCAGGTACGCCTTGTCCCCGAAGCACCAGCCCAAGGCCACGATCTGCACGCAGACATGAGCATCATAATGTGCAGATAGCATGAACATGCTGAGGTGCCAGTTTAGTTTGGATACGCTCACAGTACACTTGCAGTACGGTGCGAATGTGATTCAATTGTTGGTTATCAAGTCCTTTGGATTTAATATGAATCAATGCCTAATGTCCCATATGTACAGCGTGTCGGCGTGGACGACTGGAGCTTGGCAACGAAGATCATAAAAGCTGCGAGCTTTCATAATCTCATTTGTAATTGTTTACGTTCCCTATGAAGTCTGTAAAGTGATTTGCAGTCTAGAAAATAATGGAGACGGGCTGACTTTGCTTCATAGCGAAAGACATATTAAAGCAGGCCGGGACTGTTTTCGCCTTCCGTATCACACACTGTACTGTAGCGGGGGGGGGGGGGGGGGGTTCACATTGGCTCACGCTAATTTACTAATATGATGACTAAATGTCTGAAATGCACGTACAGTATGCTACAGTGGGTGAAGCCCCAATGTTTCTGGGCCCAGCGAATGCACCAAGGCTAGAAATAGAGACAGAGGCTGGAATGGACGACACCCATGAACTTCCCTGTCCTCTGCCTCTGCCCACGCCTGCATTCAGTCCATTCAGAGCTGTTTGAATGCTGGCGAGACAATCAACCGCTTAGCATTATGAAACAGACTTAAGCGTGCGTGCGTATGATGTTGGTTTGGGTCTCAGTCTGTCCTTTTCCTCCCTCTTAACTATGTTTTCTTTAAGGTTTTAGGCAGTTTACACTACAAGGGGGGAGGATTGCATTTTCTCTGTCGCTTTGCGTCTGAATGCTTTTTGAAGCTGGCTCCGGTTTCTCTCGCGTCTCATGCAAAATTTGTACGTCGTGAGTGAACACAGATGCGGCGGAGTTGTGTTTTTGCTCGGCGCTGGGGACAAATAAGGAGCTTCCATGCGAGGTCACCGCTGATCACTGCACCAAAACATCCTGCGGCGCTGAGGAGTCGCACCGGCCGCAGTGGCCTCCGGGCAGAGAAACGACCGAAATACCGTACCTTCACAGTCATTTCGGCCACGAAGATCGCCGTGAAGATGTAGTTGGACACCGTGAGGAAGATCCGCTCCTGCCAAACAACGAGAAGGAAATCCACCTGGTTGATTTGAGCCACATCCCAATAGTCCTAATCTTTTAACCGTCTTCCTTGCGAGCGTGTTCTGGCTTGTGTGCAGCTGAATAATGTATGAGGAAGCTATTTTCCTGTTGCACCTCATCTGCATTTTTGTACAAACATCACTCGTGCGCTCGCTAATGATGGCTGGCAGGCAATAATAAGGTTCACGCTTTATTAGCGCTGCGGGAAATATGTAAACAAATATCAGATTTGGTATTTAGGCCTAAAATCCTATTTTCTTTACGCAACAGATTGCCTTTTGTTTTTGTAAATACATTTCCACAAAGAATCTTCGCAAACACGATGACACACTAGGTAAAATGCTTCGCTGGTGTTGAGAAAGGTGTTGAAAGTGCTGCGAAACAAGGACATTGCATGAGATCCTCTATTTTTTTTTCCAATCAGCAATAAACTGCTGTTTCAGTAAACCACATCATCACATCATTGTATTTTGTGAAATTTCATGTACAAAAAAAACCCACCGCCACCAAGCTATTATGCCTCCATCCGTACAAAGTCACATTACTGTACTCCCATATTTCCCCCATTGCCTGAGGCGGCGTGGATCAGTGGTGTGTGTCCACGAAGCAGAGGATGGGAGCCTATTTGTGGAGCTAAACAAAGGCCGGGGAGAAAAAACAAGCAGCCTCGCAAGAATAAGACCTCCTCGCTGACTGCTTATTTGTCCTGCGTCCCCTCTTTCTAAGGAGACAAGACCCACTGCAGCTACTGAATGTCTCAGCAATGCAGTGTGTGTGTTTGGGTGGGTGGATGGGTGGGTTGGGGGGGGGGTGTAGGTGGCTGCCTTTCCCACGGCCCCTCGCTGCCACCGCACAGGCTGCACGGAGACGGCAGCGGGCCCAGTGGTTTCTGTAAAGTCTGTGGAAATGTCGGGAATGACATCAGCAGGAACGTTGCTGTTGGGCGGGTTGATGAATTCCAGGCTCGACGGCAGCCAGTCCCGACCTCCTGTGAATGAGTTTTCGTGTCTTTCATTCAATAAAAACCCAACAACTGTGGCAGCGACAGGAGGAGGACGAAGGCGAGGTTAATAGTTTCCTCCGTTCGCCGATGGCCTGCTCACATTCCGGCTGATGAAATGAAGCTGTTATCAAGAATCCGGTAGGTTAAGACAATAAAATATACCTCACTGGGCCAAGCTGCGTATTCATGCTAGGCGGCTGGTACAGTAGGCAGGTAGCTGGGTCTTCTATTTTGCCTAGTTACAAAGCATTGAAAGCACTCGGCTACACCATTCACTTCCAGCAAATAATCTAAAGGTCCCAGGGGCCAAAGAGGCTCAAATCTGCCTTGACACGTTGACAGCAATAATTTAGTAGATCACAGAAAAGTACTAAAATGTTTATGAAAACATACTTTCCCAGCCCGGAGGGAAACGTTCCTCACAGCCCAGCCTGAGCTGCCTTGTCTCCATCTAAATGGTGCCTGGATGCGATGACATGGCAGCCGAGAGCCGAGGCTGATTGTGTTTTATACTGTTAACGTAGACATAACTCAATTTAGGGCCTCGGACAGTGATGTATTGTCCCCAAGTACAATTAGAAATAATAAATCGTAATATGCGGTATAATCATCCTGGTTTCCACTGAGCTGCAGGAAGACGGTATCCAGGCAACCTCCCAGCACCAAAACCAAAACACGGGGCTGCGAGTCAGAGGCTGTGACATAACTTCCACAACGATAAACTCATTATTCACTCCGCGCTCAAATGTTTTGACTAAAACACTTCATCTCTGCTGCGATGTGTGTGTCTTTTGTCGATGAATGGTCGCTGCACACGGGCCAAAACAGAATCAGCGACGTAAGAATTGATTCACGATCGGCTTCATTAATTCAAAACAGCCCACGCGGGCGAAACAAACAGCACCAGGCAACGAGCCTTAGAGCTTAAATGTGTGATGGCTGTTTCTTTTGGTTGATCCAGGACAAGTCTGCGTGCGTTTTCCGAACCCTGCGCCACCTTTTGAAAGCTGCTGGAGGCAATGAGAGGAGCCGGGAGGCTGCGAGGCCTGCGGGGGCGGCCTCCGTTTGTGGAACGCCGCCTCTCCTGGACATCAGCCACGAACGCCGGCCCACGCGTAATTGAATCAATTACAATTGCGCCGTCTGCTCCGTGTTTCAGCCGCACAACGAGCAGAACGAGGTGTTCCGGCGAGACGGAACCTTAATTAGGCCCATTCGCGGAACACCTAGCTCAGGGATAGAAAAAAAAATCTGTCTAACTGTGGTAATTATTGTGTCTGTGCACATTAGCAGCTGCTGTGGCTGGAGGTTGGGAAGGACACATACATGTAGTGCAGGTAGATGTTTGAGTGCCATTCTTTCCTACGCTGTGTTTCTTATTGGGTTTGAGACTCACAGCGCTGGTGGGGTCGATGCGGGGCCGCTCCATGGCGATGGTGATGCAGTTGAGGAAGATGATGACCAGCACAACGTGGTCAAACATCTTGTGGGTGATGATCTTATTGCACAGGATCCGAAACCTGACGAAACCACAAAGACATTTTGAATGAAAGTGTTTATCTCAGTGCATTAGAAAGTAATGTTTATCGTAAACATCTTGCATTTTATGAACTTTTGAAGGCAAAGATAAAAATAATCAGGGGTTCATAAATATTCTCATTACTTCCTCTACAGACATTTACTGCAACACAAGGATCCCATTGGCTTTAAGAGATCATGTCTCACATACAGTAACTCTGTAATAAACGACTGTACAGTCATTAATTACACCCGGCTTTCATTACCCGACATGAAAAGGATCCCGGCACATCATGACAACACAGAGAAAGCAGGAGGAAACACTTGTTATACAGGGCTGTGGAATGGATTAAAGCGCATATCGACTCCACTTTGAAGGCTCGTATCGGCCTAAGTGCACAGAAGGGGACAATGTCGCGCGCGTCGCGTCGGGATTTTCTGGCTTTGCTCGGCATTCCAGGATAACGCCCTGTCAACACTCGCGGGGGCTGTGCTCGCCGTGTGCCTGGCGACCGCTCTCCCTGCGGCGCAGGCGGCACGAGCCAAGTCCTCTTCGCTATCTGCACGCCAGAGCCTCCACGATAAAGATTTGATGTGTCCGTGTGCGAACACGTGCCCCCGGTGCCAGTTCCTCCTCGCTGGCGACTTCCAAGTTCAAATGGCCCCCGAGACTCAAACGCGCCGCACTGGAACTGTCACCAGATGCTCCGGCAGAGAGCAATAACACAGACGGGCCTGGGATTTGACAAATATCACTCACATCTTGATGCGTGGGTGTTTATAGAGAAGAGTTTTTGTCCAGTGTTTTAATGCTCCCCCCTCCGATGATATTTACTGACCTTTACCTGCATCCCAGCTGTAAATGATAGCTTATGTTCTTGAATAAATAGTGACTGTGGTTAGTTTTAAAGTTCTGACGTGTCACAATGTGTCCACACGCCATTCACTCTCAGCTCCACTCATTTAAAGGTGTAAAACTGTGACGGATGCAGACGACAACATCTCTAAACACGACCTAAATCACACCTTCTATAATCTGATCTACTCTGTATTAACATTGTACCCACAGTGTGAGTCCATTAAAAGCGTCCCCTGCAGTAACCAGCAGTAACAGCAGCAACAAAGGCAGGTTGAGGCGACCCAGGTCCGCATAAAAGCTGTCAGACTGCAGCCTATCACCGTCCGCCGGGATCTTAATGCAACTGCGAGCACAGGAGGCCTCACACTGCGGTTCAGGAGCAGAATGGACGCCACGCAGAGACGCTGTCTTCGCTGTCACTCCCCGTGATGGCTGAGTCCTGGACGCCGCCGTGAATGCTGGAAATCTAGTTTGAGCCTTCGCTTTTCATCATACATGCTCATTAATAGACTACAGGGGGCTTTCTCCACCTTTTCTAAAGGAATTCTAATATGATCAGCGTTGGCTTAAATTCTATACTGGCGTTACTCCATTTAACCTGATGCACGCTGGCAACTACAACATGTAAAGCGTGTGTCACTGTAGTTCCTGGCTGAGATCTACAGTAGAAGAGCTGTGGGAAGGTTTCATCCCATTCATGTGTGGGAAACCAACAGGAAGTCAGACAGCTGTACAATGAGAGCAACACTGAAGCAGGGGGAATTCTGATGTCGGGAACCTGAAAGACGAAAAAATGTCTGAGCAACTTTTACAGGAATAAAATAACAGCGGGCCCATTGGTGATTCATAGGCAGAATATTGTGTGTAAGTCATCCACCTTCCCTGGTTCAGCACATAAACATGTTGAAAACACCCCTAATGGAATGTGCAGTGCAAAGTAACGTGTGATGATGTGGACGCGACAGTGTGGGCTTCGCATTTCTTTTTAATCGGCCCCCATTCGGAATGAAAATGTCACGACACCGCCGACGGCTAATGCTACGCTCCCCAGCGGACGCGCGCGAGGTTTGATGTTTAATTAGCATCTCGCGGCGCAGGGGGCGCGGTGCCAGCGTTTTGCTCGGCGTTGCCTTCGCCGCCACATCTTCCAAATAGATGCACTGATCAAAGCCCGGGAGGAGGAGGAGGAGGGGGGCACGAGGGGATGGATGGATGGATGGATGGATGGATGGATGGATGGATGGATGGATGGATGGATGGATGGATGGATGGATGGATGAACCATGAATGAACCATGCATGGATGGATGGATGGATGGATGGATGGATGGATGGATGGATGGATGGATGGATGGATGGATGGATGGATGGATGGATGGATGAACCATGAATGAACCATGCATGGATGGATGGATGGATGGATGGATGGATGGATGGATGGATGGATGGATGGATGGATGGATGGATGGATGGATGGATGGATGGAGCACGTGGCCGAGATGAGGCGCAGCACTCAGATAGAGAAACTCCCCTCCTCCCTGTGCTCCTGCTTACTCACCCCCTGACATGGCATAAATGTGCAGATAAAAGAGACTTGTGAAGTGGGGGGTGTGGGAGGGGAAGAAAAAAAACTGCACTTACCCTGCAGTGAGAAACGCATTGTTGCCGTTAGAGTCAGCATTATTATTAGGAACAGTCGAGCGTCAGTCAAATGCGGTGTGGAGCATCCATTTCATGTCGCATTTATATTCACTGCTACAGGGGGAGGTAGGATTTTGACCCAGAGCCTCCACGAATATGAAGAACGGGGTAAAGACGGAGCCGATTAGCGATGTCAACGCTACCTGGACTCGGGGGGGAAGAGGTAGAGAGACCAGGTGCCTCTCTGGCGACACCACTCTGGCTGCTTCTTCTCCAGCCAGTGGAACAGCCTGGCGACGCGACCCTGCAGAGCAGAAGGAGTGCACGTTCAGGTACATTCATTATTCATGGGCCCAGACTCCTGTTGCACATTATAGAGCCGCGGGCTTGGAGCACTGCAGGTTCTAACACGGCTACAGAATTTGATTAGCACTGAAAAACATAACCATAAACACAACATGCAATATGTTGTTTAATTGGGATTTGAAAGGAAGATGACCAACAGGGTTCAAGGACGGGTTAAAGCTACATCTGTATTTGATCTGCGAAATTCCACCGTGTGATATTTGAAATTTACTGTCTACCTCACACACAGCAGATATGAATCATTAATGAAGTCACTGCTGCTGTGCTACAGCATCTACTGTATTGCTTGTACTCACTTTGTTTACACATATTGATCATGCTGCTGTGTGACGGCCGCAGAAAATCTATAATTTAGTCGAACGGCTAGGGCCACTATAGTACCTGTAGCAAAAATACTGTCTTTTCTGAATACACAAAGCTTAGAAAATAGTTCTAATGCACAAATTATTCCAGAAGTAATGCCCATGCACTGACCAGGTTGGCCTCCTCATCAGCATTTTCATCCTCAGTGTTGTCTTCAAGGGAGACATGCGTGGGGCCCAGGGCTGACGGGGAGCCCTTTCCGTTGCAGTCACTGTGTTCTGGGGGTCGCAGGTGGCCCAGGGAGGGGGGTCTGGAGCTGTGCATGCTGGCTGAGCGATACAGGTAGGGCACCTACGTGGGACGAGGAGGAGGGTCGCCCTCTTAGCTTGTGTAATACTATAATGTGCAATAAAGCTATTCCCTTGTTTGCTACTGTACGCCTCAGGGTCAAGTCACCTGCAGCAGAGCGTCCGGTGGCAAATCCACGGAGCTCCGCGTCTCCACCGACTCCATCCTCCGATGCCTGGGCCCCCTCTGTGACCGGGACATGGAGTCGGTCCGCGCTATGGAGGCGTCGTCTTCCTCCATCAACCCGCCGCCTCCCTCGCCCTCCTCCGAGCTGGAGCCGCCGTCACCGGAGAGGAGCGAGCGCCGCTCCCCGGACTGGCGCTTCTGCCGCTTGAGCGAGGGGGCGCGGCCCAGGCTGTTCCAGCTGGAGCGTCGGCTGGTCCAGCCGCTCCCAGGGTTCCACGGGGCGTAGGGGGACGCGCTCCGTGCACTGGTCTGGGACGGGACGGGTGTAAAACAGTGTTAACAAGGATTGAAGTGCATCTTAGAACAGTTAATTAATTCTATTGCTCCTTCATCCAAATGAGCTTTCTGAAATAGAAGTGAGCTGAATTCAAATGGGTCTCACGCTAACAGACAGCAGCAGATGTGGAGATCTGCATTTGTTCAGGTCCCTGTCAAACGCAGAGTGGCAGAGGAAAGAGCGTCAGACTGGCACATCAATCATAATAATGTCCCCACATCAGCAGGACGAGGTTCTCGAGGGGAAAACAAGCTAGCGGTGGGGGCCGGGGGGGTTTCCTGACACTTGTACAAGCGCATTAATGCTGGCGACGTGACACCCGAGTGCTGCCACATGCTCTGTGAATGGGAGGACAATAATAACCGTACGAACCGGGGATTTGTCGTAGCAGGCCGGGTCTGCGGCGACGCTGCTGACTGGACGGGGCTCGTAGCCCAGGACGGCGTCGCCCGCAGCGGGCAGCTTGGGCACGGGCATGGGCGTGGCGGCCGTGTGGGTGATGAGCGGCGGAGTCAGGTTGGCCTTCAGGTCCACGTGGCCGTTCACGGGCACCACTAGTGAAGGAAAGAGGGGCGGAACAAACTGTAACGTGGGTTAAGAGCAAGGCGGAGGAGTGATGGGGAAGTTGGCTGAGAGGAAAGGTCAGAGGTCACATGAGCAGGGTCCAAGGAGGCAGTGATGAGAGGAGGACGTAGAGAAACGGACACAGTAAAAAAAGTTCAATGTAAAAACATGACTGAGGGAATTTGAAGTGATAAATGAAACCAAAGTAGAACAACAAGACGACGGGACACGGGCGGATAACTGTACTTCAAAATGGATGAATTTTTCAGGAGGTCACTCATTTGATGGTACGCGCGGTTTCGAAACAGATCCACGATGCGCGGGGGAGGAATGCAACTTTAATAACCCCGCTTCCCCATCTACAGTAGCTGCCTTTATCCGAGGCCTTCCAGCCACGTAAGCCTTTTTCTGCTGCAGAAGCGAGGGGCCGCCGCACAGTGGGTTCGGAAGTTGTCTGTTTCCACTGGGCTATTTAGTAATTAGGGAGGATGAGGAGCTGGCGTGCGAGGAATTATGGATGAGGTTCATCGCCGCTCAGGGAGGAAGCCAGACACGCGCCTACGGAGTGCGGTCCCCAACCGACGGGGAGAAACCGAGAAGAGCAGACCACAAATGAAGGGGAGGTTTGAATGAAGTCACCTTTACATGCTCTGCTGGTGTATGACTGGTTACAGACGGAGTGTGTGATGTGCAGGGCAGCTAAAAAAGGCTCAGTTAAACGGGCGGAAGAGAAGTTTTGCCAGTTGTGGAAGTTTGAAAAGTCCTAGTGTGTCCCTCAGTAGAGAAGTGATGCAACTTTAACTGGGTGTCCATATTTCATGTGTTTTACCTGCAGAGGCTGCTAGGTCCTTCTTGCTGCCGTTGACGTCCTCCATGCTCCGCGCGAAGGAATCGATCTCCGAGCCGGCTTTGGACGCGTCGCCCTGACACAAACACACGCGCACGGATGTTAGGGGGAAACGCAGGGTCCAGGTCGCCCCCGAACGCAGACCCCCCCGCTTTTAAAACGGAAAGCGTCGCCATGCAGGGAGAGAGCGGGAGGACAGAGGAGGAGCCCGGCGCGACCCCTAAACCGCGGTTGCCAGGTCTGCGGTTTTCACGCCCGCACGCTAAAAGCACAACAAGTAGAACTTCCTCCTCTGTCGTCATCGCAGGCAGCGAGGCCAAAATGAGCCTCTCTCCATATTCCTCCTTCACTTTCTGTACCGTTCACACAGACGGGCCATGAAATACACTCCTTCATTTACAAAGCGACTGCAGGGAACCTCAGGGCGCCTGATCACGTTTGTTGAAAAACGCCAGAGAAACTGCCGACTCCGTCGTCACGCTCGAAGGTGCAGGACGACATGTTGCCCTGGTGAAGTTTAAGCCCTTTGTGGCAGCAAAGGGAATAAACTGCATGTGGGAAAACCACACACTTCTTTCTGAACTAGCAAATTTCTTCCCATAGGTGTTGGAGAAACACAAGGTGATAGTGGACAGACTGCTCCCTGTCTTTCATTACTGGAGGCTTGTTGGGTTTCCATATTTCCTATTTTAGTTTAAGCTGCTATGAGAGTGTGTAACATTTGTGAAAGTGGGTAAGGAGAGCAGCTACAGTGCTAATGAACTGGCAGGGTAATCAGCTCAAGGCTTGGAAGTTATTATTCATAACATTCTTGCCCATAACCTTCTGCTTTTTATAGTATTTGTGCATCTGCCTCTCGCAGCAGGTCTTAGGATTTAATACCGCATCCGCCGTCTCTCACACCTCCATTCTGTCTGCTGAAACATGGCTGGCCTCAGGGACAGACCTGTTGCACACTGCTTGAGCTGTCATTTGCTTTGAATACAGAGCATATTCACAGTGGGCATCGTTTAAAAAGCTGCTCACTATTTTTTATTGCTCATTTTCATCCACTGCTGCACTGATTTTCCTGCTTTTGTGTTGATGATGGCCGCATTGTGAGTAGGGGCTTGTAAGAGTCACCGCTTGTAATAAAATTCTCGAAAGGTTCCACGAGGTCAATTTAAATATAAAAGCAAAGGGAGTTTTTTGTCTCTCCTAAATTGAAGGATGAAGACACAAACTACAGCCACGGTTTGGTTGGAACCTTGTAACAGGTCCTGATCAGTGTTAAACCGATGTGAAGGACAGTGTGTGCTCACAGAAAAATGAAAGTCACACCAAGAACGAATACACCACTGGTTACAAGGCCAGGTGAAGACAAAACAACCCAAGGCCGATTCATCCTATCTCTGGCACATAGACGAAGAAACAACTACCTCAGGTGGAACTGGTGGTGTTGGAAAATGCCTATGAATATGTTTTAGCTTGTATGTAAGAGCAGCCATAAAAAGAAATACTTTCATATTACTTTTATCTAATCAGTTTGATGAAGTGTAATCTAAAGCATCACTACTTGAAATAGAACAAAAATAAAAAAAAATCAATGCTGTTCGTGTGTGTGGGGAGCCAACAGGAAGTCAGTCCACTTGGCCATGAATTCTTTGGACACACTCTGAACCAGCTTGACTGCAGAAGGACTGTTGCACACATGCCCTAAAGGCCACTGAACATCAAAGTGTGAGGCCTTCTCTGCACAACTGCTTTAATAGGTCATCACCATAATGTGTTTAAAGTCCACTTTACAGTAGCAGCAATATAAAGTTTACTGGATCAGGTATAAGCAGAAATACATGTCTTTAAGTAGGACAGTGTTAAACTTTGATATGTGACTGTGATATGTACAGTATAATAGTATATAGTTGGCTATGAAAAAAGGGATTTAGCTGCCAGACAGCAAATATCAAAAAAGACCCAGCTGGGATGAGAAGGTTCTCTTCAGTGAACATTAGATTTTCAATTACTGCATTTTGAGGCAAAACTATTACAGATATTATTTTGGTTTAATTAATTTCTATGCCTCCACATCAATATGTTAGTATTTAGGGAGAATTTAATCAATATTGTTAAGCAGACTACAGAAAGTGATGATACTGTAGCTTTCCAGGGACATCTGGTCCTGAAATAGTGGGGTTGTTTGGTTAGTTTGTTTAAATTCGACCACCTCAATTTGGACAAGGTGCAGGAGATTGGTGAGACTGGGCCGGCTGCTGATAGTCAGACAATAATAGGCCCCCGCAGCACACAGTGGGATCTCAATTACACGGCTTCAAAGATGATGTGAATGGGCCACGGCGGGTGGCAGCCGATAGGAAGGATGGGAAATAATCGTATACGTGTAAACCAAAATCACAACCCAACACAAATGCATTCTCATGATGTGTGATATCCAACCCAGTTCCTGTGCCCACCATTCGACATTTAGTCGAATTTAATTTTTGGGTCCAAAACAGCAAAGAAATGACAACAAATGTGAAACATGGAATCTGACCGCTTCCTACTGCAACACAGATCAAAAGGTTGGGACAGGGGATCACCTTCTAGCATGACTTGTATTTTTCCCCCCTTTATCTTGAAACAGAATTTCAGTAGCTCAGCTGTTTCAGCTGTTGTACCCAACGGACCTTATCCAGTCAAAAGCGGCACCCTGAAGTCAGATCCCAAAGAGGTTCCACAAACGGTCTGACTGAGACTATCGGCCACTTGGAAAAGTCAGAAAGGATTAATTTCTTAGAGCCTTTAACCTTGGAAAATCAGAGGAGAGCAGAACAAGATGTACAACCCTCTGTTTTTCCAAAGGCTCATTTCACAAAGTGTACTGGCCTTGTACTAAGAGCCTGAGTCACGCAAACCGTTGATTCGCCTCGCTATTTGCAGTATTAGCTCCCATCCTCTAGTCCGGCCGGCCTCCCAAATAGCCGGGGCTCCTCTCGCTCTCATCCCCCCCTCTCTCTCTCTCCGTCACTCCAGCTTCATCCAGAGCCACAGAGAGAGGGAGATTTTTGGCAGCGCCGCTGCAGTGTTCTCACCCTGAGGCTGGAAACAAAAAAGAGAAGGGGCGGAGGGGCTGGTGGGAGGTGAGCATTCAAGCTGAGGTTTGATGTAGAGTCTGCTTATAAAGACGACAAGAAGAGAGAGCAAACGCACACATGCAGACACATACACACACAGGGGCGATGCAAGTGTTTAAGCGCTCTGTTGTCGCGCCCCAAACTCCTCCAAACAGCCACTCTGGGCTCCGGTGAGTCTCAGCAGTGAGGGCAGCATGCGGGAAGCGGCGGAAGACCTTCAGCTGATGTGACACATCCTCTGGCAAACATACTCTATTGGAGGTCTTCTGTTTTTGGCAACACGGGCGAGCACACGTTACAGCCCTGCTCTTTACCTGCCACATGTTGTTTAATACTGACGAGGCCAGTCGCAGATAAATGAGGCCCTAGAATAGAAACTATCACTACCTGTTGCAACACAACACAATGAATAAAATGCAGCTCAGGAGCTGCTTTGTGTTTTCAGGCAGCCTTCCTCTTTTGAGTTTTTAAAAATTCATCCAGTAGAATTTAATGTTCATTTCAAGATTGGAAAAGGTCCAATGGAAAGTCAGAGGCTAAGCAGAAAATTCACTGGACTTCCACTTCAGTACTCTATTGAATTAGTTTGGCAGGAAAACTACAAATAGTTAAGGTCTTAAAATGTCTGTGGATCAAAGTTGACTTGTTGCTTGGTTTAACCAAAATATACAGTAGGTGAAATTATGCTTATTTATAGGTGATGCATCTATTTTAGTGCTAGTGAACCCTGTAAAACCATGGCCAAAACCAAGAATGTGGACCTCCAAGCTTTAGCCGCTGACTGATGTGTGACATCGCTGCAAAGTATCCACAGGGAACAGGGGAGTGTCGGTGGTGAGGGACGGCACAGGGACAAACGGGGAGGACAGTCAGTCAATAAATGCAGGGAGGGAAGGCAGCGCTCCAGTGCTGTACATACCCCTGAGTCTACAGGCAGCTGAATTAGGCTCAGCTGGGCATGCAAGTCCTCCCGCTTGGACACTTCCTACAGCGGAAGTGATCGGCGCAGCCGGACAGGAGAGGGAGGCGCAGACAGGAAGAGAGGCACAGAGGTGAGAGGTGGAACCACAGCAGTCCACAAGAGCAGAAGGAGAAGTTTAAAGGAGCTGGAGCCTGTTGCATCAGGCCGACGTTACCATGCAACCAAACAGTCCTGGATCACAGGGAACAGGTCAGGTGAGTTCCTTAAAAGCACGTCAGAGCAGAGCTAAAGCACAGCCAGGCTGGACTGTTCAGTTGGTTAAGTGACATGTACAGTTGCAATAGGTTTCATTCAAAAGCACACGTGAAAATGGCCGACATATACAGTAAATGAGAGCTTGGCACCATTCGGGATGTCCCTCCTCTGCGGCGCGCGAGTGCTTTGCTCTGTGCGGCGGCTGCACTGTGAAATACTGTACATGCTCGTTGTGCGACGGACGCGTACTGCAACACATTGTCCTCTGTCAACAGAGGAGCTGGGTGCACTCTCTGCAGCAAATCTGGGATTTTGTCACATGGCAACACTGTCAAACTCGGAGATGAAAGAAAAAAAAGATGCACAATAGAAAGGAAGAAATGAATATGGATTGTAAAGCAGAGCAACAGAACAACAACGAGTCATAGGGTGCATTTGTCTCTGCTTTTATAGCCAAAGCAACATCGCCATTAAACGCAAACTAATGTGTGCATGGCAGCGTGTGTGTGTGTGTGTGTGTGTGTGTGTGTGTGTGTGTGTGTGTGTGTGTGTGTGTGTGTGTGTGTGTGTGTTGGCTCCATCTCCCTTGGCAGGGTTTAAGTCATTCATGCGCTCGTTACCTAGCAACCCTGACGCAGGAAAAGTTTGGCGGACTAAAAATAAACTCGGTGTTTGCAGAAAAGGATGTAAAGTTGGAAGATAACAGAGGAGAGCGGAACGTGAGCGAGTGGTTTCCGAGCGTGTGTCAGACCGCGTCCACGTGTGCGTTCACGTACACAGACAGTCCTAAATACAAATACGCGGTTATTCCAGGTTGAAGCGCAACTTATGCTGGATTCACTTAGCTTAATGACAGCAATAAATGTAAAAGGTTTTATGAATTTACTTCAACTTCAATAAATGATCATAGGTCAGTGCACACCGCACTCCAGTGTGATTCCAGACGCTGAAGTCATGCACTTGACATTTGTAGAGCAGATAAGCAAAATAACAGGAGAAGCCCGTTCCAATTAATCCATATTTTATGAAGCTGTCAACCTCTCTCGCTGCCACCTCTTCCCCCCCCCCCCCCCCCCCCCCCCCCCCCCCCCCCCTCCTCTCGAGCAAAGAGCCAAAGAGCGTCGGAGATCAAAGCGTAGGTGCTGTCACCCCGTAAAAAACGGAGAGCAAGCGAGCGAGCGAGCGAGGAGACAAAGACAGCCAAAGATAGACCGCGCTCGTGATTTATCCTCTCTCTCCTGCCTCAGCCTCCACTCCTTTCTCTCCGCTGCTCTGTCTGTCTCAAATAATTCCAAAAGGCTTGGCTGAAAAGTAAAGAGAGGTTAGAGTCAACTTCTTTACTCCTTGTAGCCCAGAAAACATTGGAGGAAATGTCTTTCCCAGAAAGTAATCAGCTGCTTTTGTTCCATAAATTAAAAGTGAACGATAACAGGGGCGAGATGAGACAACGTCGGTGTGAGGCTGTTGGGGCGACGTGTGCTGGTCTAGCAGAAATACTTTTCTCATGATCTACTTTATGACACAGTTGCATTGGCAAATAAGCACAACAATAATGAGGATGACTGCAGAGGCGGGGGGGGGGGGGGAAGAGTGGGAGGAAAAGAGGCTAACGGCAAGATGAAGAAAATGGAAGACTGCAACTACTGCGAGCTCATGTCCTCGCTTCACCCGCTGCAGAGAGTGCAAGGGAGACGTACATGTTGCTGCCTGCAGCCAGTACATGTTACACTATCTCCTGTCTGTGGGGGGCCTCATTTGGACATGCAGATTGGTTCGTCGGCCTAACTTGAACTGTACCTCCGCCTGGAAGCCCTCCACCAAGATAGCCACCAGCAAGTTGAAGAGCACGTAGTTGCCAAAGGTCATGAGAGCGATGAAGTAGAGGGCGGCTACCGGGGAAGTGGACGCCATGCCGTTATACAAGACCTTGTTCCAGTCCTCCTGGGTTAAAATCTGCAGGAGAACAAATTAACTTTAGTGCTTTCACGTGGCACATATTGTATGCACTGATAGAAATGTCACATTTACTGTAAACAATCGATTCTTGATTTTCCAGAGTTTCTAATGTTTCCAGATGACTTCTAAAAGGAGATGCTTGACGCGGATGATCTGCTTTGCTGCAAAGTCTGACTGGTACTGTAGACTCATAACTCTGCTTTGTACTTCTGATTTCTCAGACCATCTGTTTCCATGTGTGGGAACCAATAAAATGTGCAATGATCTGAACAGACAGACATCCATATAAATTATGTTGTTCTTAATTAATAAGATGTTTCACTAAATTACTTATGCTTACTGCACATACACAATACTGAACAGGATGGATGGTTGTATTATGAATATTTACACTATGCATAGGATGAAAAAGCAATTAGATGTGTAAAAGAGTAAGAGAGAGATAATAAAGATATTTGATTCATTTGTTAGGGGAGAAGTTGACTTTTTCCATTCGGAACAGGTTTAGTCAGCACTAATCAAAAAGGGAACATATCATATTAAAGTAGTTGCTTAAAGGCACCTCGGCAAGTATAGAAGAAGTTTAATCTTCCCTGCAAACCTTTTTCCCCACAGCCTATGAAGTCGGGGACTTCATAGGCTGTGGGTTTCATATAAACCTGCTAGTAAATGACCCATCGCACAGTGAAGCAGGAGCATCTCACCTGGAAGACAGTCACTATGGCCCAGAGAAGAGAGTCAAAGTTCTTCCTGTCTGGCAGAGTGTCTCCGTCCCTTTCGGATCCAAACTTGCAACCAAACAGATGCATCCCCAGAATACTGACAACAGGTGTGAGGGAGAGGAAAAAAAACCCAATGGGAACAAGAGAGGTAAATGTTTACATCACGGAAGGCAATTAGAGTCAGTACAAACAAATTGCTCTTGCAGAAACAGCTGCGGCTGCATCTACGGTACAGAGGGTAGCGGCGATTACTGAATGGAGCTTTATGTGGCCAGCATCATATGGCAAGTTAATGTGTGGATTACTGTCCATCGCACAATAAGCTGACATGTGTTTCTAAACACTTGCTGTGTTGCCAAGAGTGGAAGTGCACACGGGGTGCGCCTGCCAGGTTCAGCACCATGGATAGTGTCACCCGCCATCACAAGGACACCTACAGCTCAGGATGTTTACACTAAATAAAACAACTGATCTGTCAAAAAATGCATGAGCATAGCTTGAAAATTATTATAAAAATTCAATTAAACGTGTTTTCTTTAAAGTCTAAACAGATTATAGAGTAATAACTTTACATCGTCACCTATACAGAACCCGTACTGCATGTGGATGTGGTTGTGTATCAGACATGCAGAGAGGCTCTGTAACCGAATGTGTTGAGCTCAGCCTCAAAGCCTAACCAGGCACAAAACAGAAATGCTGACGAGAAGAGGGAATCGCTTAGCCTCATGTCATTCTTTCTGTCACACATACTGATCTCTGCCTCCCAAAGCTTCAAGCGCGCACGCACACACACACGCACACTCTACTTTTACCTTGTAATCTGCCAGTTTAATTTTTTTCCACACTGTCGTGTCATCACATATAGATGGGGTTAGTGCTGCTAATGTGTCACTGTATTAGCTCCAACAATTTGTGGACTGCAGACAAACTCTCTCTGTCTCTGATTCATTCTCTGTGCTTACCTGAAGATAAATATAAACAGCATGAGCAGCATGCAGAAAGTGGCCACATTGTCCATGGTCTTCATCAGCACCACGAGCTGCCTCTGCAGGGCGGGCATGAAACGGACCAGCTTCAGTACCCGCATCAGCCGGAAGGTCCTCAGCACCGACAGACCACCGCCCTGCTGGCCCACGATCTCCCACACGCTGTCCAGAGAACCCATTATTACAAACAACAACAACAAATACTGCACACCGTACAGAATATGTACATGTCAGAAAGAGAAGTTTTAGCTTGAAGTCAAAGGAGTGCACCTAAAAAGTAAAAATAAAATATATACTGTACTAAAGTTCAACTATCACCTTATAATTCCCACAGTAGGAAAATAGCAACGGTTAAATGCATTCACACACCTGTAATATCATAGCTTGTTGGCTAAGATGCTAATGTGCTTGTGCCTTTAAGTTTTGCCTCGGCTGATTTCCCACAGGGTTCATTACAGCACTATGTTTTCCTTGTATAATCAGAACCAAGGCCTTTAGGTTGTGTGTTACTTGGAGGCATTACTTTAAAAACTAAAGCAGGGAGCAGCAAGAAAAGGATCTCTGTGGTATTAAAGGGCTTTCTGACAAAGCCCCTGCTCCACGACTCACCTAATGACCACGATGATGCCGTCGAAGATGTTGTACGGGTTCTTGATGTACCCGAAAGGCCCGTACACCAAAATCTTCAAGAGCATCTCGAGGGAGAAGAGGCTGGTGAACACGATGTTACTGATCTCCAACGCGTTGGTTAATTCGTCAGGCTGAAGGAACACGACGGGAGACAAAGACAAAGGTTGAGGCAAGGTAAAACATGTTCTGTACCAGCTAACGATGATGTCAACCGCAGCACCTGCAGCATCTCACCTGCACGCGGGAGATGCTAATGAGCGCGTCTAATTAAAACCCGACAGACCCGTCCATTCACACCCGGCTCCTCGTTTCCCACAGCCGCACACAGAACCTTTGTCTCGCCCGCAGGACGCGCCCACCGCGGTTCAATGTAGCCGTGACATCTGCTCGGAGCTCATCAGAGGCCCGGGCTGCCACTCACGTCGACATCAAACAACTGGCTTGTGTGTGTGTGTGTGTGAGAGACGGTGTTGGAGCGTGGGCGCATGAGTGAGGCAATGAAAGCAAGGAAATGGAGAAAGAACACAAGCCGGAGGATTAAAAAAAGCACCACATGTAAATCACACCTCTACAGCGGGAACCTGCAATTACCGATGAGGAGAGAATGACGTTGTGCGTCTGTGGACGGTGGGAACCCCCCCCCCCTGGCAAGCTCCGTCTTCACCTCTACCCATCACACAGTTTACATAACTGAAGCGCGGTGTCGCACAAACACATTGCACTGGCGTGACGCAGCGGACGGAAGGCGCCGAAGGGCCCGATCCGCATGCGCACGTTCCGGTCCGGGGGGTGATGTAATGCAACGTAAACACGGTGTGAGCCACTAAAGCCTGGTCCTGGTGGGCCTCCACTAAGCGGCGATTACTCACCACTGCCATGGATACAGGGAGCGACGCAGGCTAAAATAAGGGCTCCGCCTGCTGCATTACAGCACCAGTGTGTCCCCCGCACCAAAAAATACGTCGGGTGATAAGAAACATTGTCTCTGATGATGTTTTTAGACTGCTTGGGTCCGTTTGGGCTGGTGGATGTGGTCTCCCTGCCTCAAAGCAATAAACATTTATTGAATACACATAATAATAACCATTCAACTTCCCATCAGTCAATCCATCCATGAGTTATCATCCATAATTTCTGGTTTAGGACCACATATGCAAGTGGCCTCCGTCCGATATGGAAAACGGACTGGCGAGAACATTTGGGACCACAGTTGGTGCTGAAGTGCTAAACCGAGCGCTGATTCAAGTTGTAAGCAAAGCAGTGAAACAATGGGCTTCAAGCTCCGCGTCAACGTCCTCTGCCAGAAGAGCAACTACTCGCTGAAACTTTAAAAGGGTCACTCGCGTCCGTATCAACAACCACTGTCCGCGGAGGACGTCTTGGAACCAGTCGACGCTTACAAGTCGCTGCCCGGGATGGAGTCATTATTCCCACCGGGCCCGGACGAAGCGCTGGGCTCAGAAGCAACGATGAGAGTCCAGTAACAGAAACACAGAATATTACACCATCGCTCAAAGTGTAACTTTGCTTTTGGTCAATGCTTCTCTGCTGTCAACACGTGGGGATGCAAAACAGGCTGTAATCACCTCCAAAACAGAAGCAAACGACCTTCATGAAAGTGATTTATGAGTGAGTTGGATGGAGACGAACCGGGGCTAAGGGACGGCTTGTCCTGTTCTAATCCTACTGATGTTTATACAACAGATTTGTGCATGTTGATGATATCTTCATGATAAATATCACCATACACACATTCATTCTCCAGCATGTAGTGGAGAGGAAACAAGCTAATTGTGCGTGAAGCAGCAACCAATTACATTACTTATTAATTGGTGTGGCTTCAGTCGACGTGATATAGTTCTGTCTTGCTTCTATTTTTTTTTTTTTTTGGCACACTCATATGAAACATGCTCTGCAGAGAGGGTCACAGCATCGTTCCTCTCCTGCCTCCTTGTTAAAAAAGAATCATTTGCCCACTTCCTGAAAAACAACCCCCCCCCCCGTTTTATCTCGCCCCTTTGTCATCGTCTGCGTCTCCTGTGTCTCTCCCTCGGTTCACAGACACAGACGAATCCGTCCATTTGATCCCGCGGCGTTTATTGTGCCCGTCCGTTTGTACGCGGACGAGCGCTGGCGGCGGCGGGTCCCTCATGTGCCCACAAACGCACACGGGTTGCACGCGGCGCGATTGGGGGACCGGTTCAAAGTGTTAACAAACGCAGAGACACTTAGATGTTTGTGTGTTCTTGCAGATCAATGCCCTCGCATGCAGAGAGACGCACAACAAGCACTGAAGCGCATCCAAAAATACCCTAATCATCCGGCCGCGTGCACACACCGGCGTGTAGGTGAGTGCGTGCACACACTTTTGGAGCTGTATAATGGCTGCAGTCGATAAGCCAGAACAAGAAGTACAGCTTTTACGAGGTGAAACTTGGACTGCAGACATCTGGCCGTAAGACTGGAGCTGAGGTCATTATTTTTCCCCCCACCACGTCTGCGCCGCTATTGTTTCAGCTTGTATATTAGATATTCCGCACTTCAAGCCACGTTACTGCGGGCGAACGAGGCCGTAAAAGCGTTTTCTCACAGAGGAGAGCGCATGAGGAGCGCAGGTAAAAGCGAAGGGCACGCACACGAGCAAGGGTCCACGGCCGTTATCTTATCAACACAGGAGTGTTGACTACTGATGTGAGCGCACGACCTGGAGGGGAGGTGACTTTGAGCACGTGCACAAGTCTGTATGTACAGTACAGTAATTGCTTCCTTCGACGGCTGTTTCCTGAGTAATGAGGCTGCAGGAGCATTAGGAGGTTCAGTCCGTGTGTTACATGAGGAATGGTGTAATCTGGTTAGCGCTAATGTAATGTCACCTAATCTGATGTGATCTAATCTACAGGGGACGCCGGGTTCCGCTCAGCTTGAGACTGTCAGTTTGGTGTGTGTGTGTGTGTGTGTGTGTGTGTGTGTGTGTGTGTGTGTGTGTGTGTGTGTGTGTGTGTGTGCCTAATCAAGTGGTTTTCCCTCAAGCATGAAAAAGGAGAGCCTCCCCATTATGACTGGCTGGCCGTGATTGCAATGCAAATGAATGGCATGACGAGGATGGCTTGCTGCAAACATGTCATTATTTACAGATTGATTCAGGAAGATTTATTTATAGCTAATAAGGGTCCTGGTTTGGTTTTAAAAGGATTAGGTGCAGTATGATTTATTATGGTCCTACAGAAGCTACCGTACAGCACAAAACACCTTTCTCACATGACAGCTTCTCAAAAGTCCATAAATCCATAGACTAATAACTCAGTTCAGAGAAGTACTGCACTGGATGGTTAAAATAACTAAACTGTCTTGAAGCTGGCTTCATGGGTTATTTTCCACCACCCACTTGAGTTCATTGATAAAGCCTCCTAATTAAGAGTCCTGTTGATCTTGTCTAATTCCAAACATCCCAGGATCCACGCGTGACCCATGAGGTCATAGACCTTTAGTAGTAGATTCAGGTGGGGCAGCCTGTGATAAAGTATGAGCCCTGCTCATGTACTGAGCCCCAACCCTGCCTGTTCAATTCAACTACTACAGATGCCACATCTCAGAATGTGCCTCTACATTATTATTATTATCGTCATGTCAGAAAACACAATAACCTGACTGCCATTATAAATATTGAGCCAATTCATGTTAGCTAAGTGGCTTAAGTTCAATAGACTTCCATGTGAAAGTACATTTTGTTTTATGTGCACCGAATTCAGACAGCAACCAGAAGTATGTTAATTCAGATAGTTATTCAGTGCTTTCTGAGAGGGAGCCACAGCCACATGATTTCCCAGCAGCGGGGTTCGGGTTCGGGGGTGACGGATAAGTTAAACTGGAAATAGCATAAAACCTGAAGCACCATAAAACTTGGAGATAATTAGTAACAGGGGCCACAGAGATTCTTTTTATATGCTGTGCTATGGTTAGTGATTTGTAAACCAGCAAACAGCAGATTATTCATGTTCCAAACACTCCGCCTTCTGTCTTTAATGATTATTCTGGCAAATTTTGCTCCCTAAACCAAACTTGGAAGACGCAGCAGCTACTATGATTCATGCTTGTCTTTAAAATACTTGGAAGGTTATTCCGACTTTTTATATTTGACCTTTACATGTTGCTTCGCGGGGCTTAATTCTTTACCTGCATTTAATACCATTTGGACAACTCAAATCGCTGGGGATTTTTCCAAAGGGATGAGACACGGGAACGGAATAAAATGGCGTATCCAGAGCAAAGGAGAGGGAGAAGAGCTTGCTAAACACAATCATCGCGCTATTTGACATCTCACTGAACCAGCAAATAACTGAATCCACCATTTGATCACATCATTGATTCTCCCCTTTTTGATTCCTTGGCCTCCGTGGCTGGAAAAAGCTCTCTTCTATAAACCAGGATTAGAGGGATGTTGTTTCACAATGTACATCTCATTATGGTCCAAATTAGGCAAACACTCGTCCTGGGCTTGTCTTGGCGTGAGGCCAGCGCCTTTAGACGCCAACTCGGCAATCCTGGGACAGTGCGAGATAAAGGTTGAGAGTGAATATCGCCTCCGGTGGAAGGAGAACAATGAGAGCGTCGATGAAGTGTTTCAGAGTACAGCAAGTGAAGAATAAAAATGTATTCTAAAGAACGGGATGCCCCAATGTGTAACTCACAAGTTAAATAAAAAATCCTATCACTGCCTTTTTTATGTGAAAAGCTTTCAAGGTTAATAAAGTCAACTGTGTATAAATGTGGACCAAGTGACACGGAAGTGACTTCAGGTCACTCTGTGCTCATGGAACAGCAACACGCTCAATCAATATTCATGCCAGTGCTAAAAAGGTTCAACTGTACCAGCGGCGTATCCCACTCCTCCTCCTCTAATATATTTGCATCAGCACCATTCGGCCCGGGAACAGGGGACGGACGGGAGACGTCTGGAAACGCGGGGACGTTCCTTATGAGCAAAAGCTTGACCTTCCCGAGTAAATAGACTGTGGGCTGTTTCACACAGTTGGCGGACGTACAAGTATTCCATCAGCTCCACCATAAATGGCAACACTTCGAAACTGCGCGGGGAGATGAAGCAGACACCCTCTCATCCGGCTCGTCTGCCTCCGCTCCGCCACCCGTCACTCCCCTCTATCCTTTCATTCCAAGCCCTTACACTCTGTCATCCCCATCCAGCTCTCTGTTTAATCATTTCTTTATCCCTCAACGCACTGTAGGAGACGTGCATGCATTTGCATTGGACACGCGTGCTGCCGTGTCTGCTGTACTACAGTGGGTGCATGGGAACAAGCAAGAAAGGAGTCAGACCCATTGGATCAGAGGTTGCATATGAGCTGGATCTGGGACCACATGCTGTATGAAAGTGGCAGAAATCTCACTTTGATTAAACATGATATGGTTTGTAAGTGAGTATGATTTAAATTTGCCTTCTAGAATGTCTCTAACATGTGAACTCACGCCTTTCTAATTGATCACACGCTGTGTGGTGAAAAACATACGCAATTACAGTATTTGCATAATTCATGATTAATACACATATTATATATAATCATTGCACACAGAGACACTGATTGGCCTTTACAAACAGGCAGTGTTTGTAATCTGTGTGTGTGTCGTCTGGTTACAGTAGTGACTGTGGGGGGGGGGGGGGGGGGGGGGGGGGGGGGATCAAATAGACCCCAACAGGGCTAATAGACAGCTTAAAGCGCCGCTCGTCCCCCTCTGATGACGCGTGTCAGGCTTCATTTCCAGCTGTCAGACAGATGTACGAGTTGCAACTGGGATCAATCCACACAGCAAATGTCACCGGGAAATAAACAATGAGCGCTGGGTAAACTGCCACAATATTGGACAGCGCGTGCTTAATAGCTGATGATGGCAGAGGCTGAAGTTGTTACGCACACTCGTATTGACGTTTGGGCAGAGCTGTCGCTTGCTGTATTGCGCGTGTATGCGGAGGAGAGGTTAATGTGGATGGATGGATAAACTACTGAGAAGGCAGCCTTTTCACCGCAGGTGCTGTTGCAGCGCAGCTTTCTCCGTGGTCCGTCTTCCCGTTATTACCTCCGAGAGGTGTGTTGTGGTTATTGTGTGATTGATGGTGATTTGGGGCTTTAAATTATGCCCACGGGACGAAGCCGACTTCAGAGCCTGAATTCGAATAACGTGGTTAAAACGGCACATGTTTGAAACTGCTGCTTCACCACATGGGGGGAAACGCTGTGGGTAGAAAACAAGGCCGGACTGGAGGATGTGTGAGGATTTCGAAGCAGCAGACACCAGTAGATGCTGAATGATCCCCGTGTCTGTTGAATGTCGATGAACTCGCAATCAATGAGGCATCTCTGTGATGCTTTCAACCGCCTGTCTGCAGACCAGAAGGATCCATTCCGCCCAAAGCAGCAAAGACAAGCGAAATAAGGAGGATGAGGTCGGGGTGAAGGAGAAGAGGACGCTACACAGTACAGATAGACTACAATGTGGAACAAGAAGGAAACAAGGAAGCAAAGTGAAAGACGGAACAGAACCACAAACAAAGGAATGGAGGAAAACGGGTAGAAGGAGAGGAGACAGGAAGAAAAATGACTGAAAAAAGCTGCAGAGTTTAAAAGCTATAAAAGCTCCAGCGTGTGTGGTGAGGTTGTTTGGCATCTGGATTTGTTTATAGGCAGTGGGTCAGGGACCGAATGTAACCTCATAAAGCCTGACTTCAGTCTCCTACGACACACCTACTGTACACCTTCATAAACAAACACAACAGTGGTGTCGCTTTACATGCATTACATAACGTTACACGAAGCCACACGCGGCCAAGACGCAACGGCCTCAAACACGGTTTGATCACAGTAACGTCAGTAGCTGAAACATCAACTTCATCGGGAGAAAAACAGAACCGGGAACTCCACACACACAAACCAGCACCTTTTCACCAGGTGGTGACCTCTGACCTTGCAAAGCCAACAGAGGCTCCACTGTAAATAAAGTGCTCAGGAGTCGAAGAGATGCAGTAAAACAGAGAATCGAAGTTGGACAAAACAACTGATGACAAATGAAGTGAAACTCAGTGACCACAGCGGAACCCAACACAATGTCACTGTAAAGTGCTCTGCTGCTGTCAGTAGCCAATCTGCTTTTTCCCCTCGTCAGAGGCAGACGTTATGTCATTATAGCATCAGAGGAACAGCACTTTCTCAGATCGGCTTGCCTTTGGGTTCATTACCTCAGGTATTGCATCTATTTGGATATGTTGTCCCGACAACAACATCAGCTCAAGGGCCTACAGTATGTCAACACACACACTGGCCAGGATTGAGAGAGCAGGATGAGGCAGAGACGGGAGACCGGACTGGTCCTGGTATAAACAGCTAGTTAGCGTCGATGAGAGAAGCCCCCGGAGAAAAAATGAAAGAGCTGTCACTGTTGTTGTGGGGGCTCCCTCACCCCTTAACTAACCCCAGTTCCTCTTCCTCTCACTCGCTCTCTGTCATACTCGCTGGCTCCGCTTTCTCTCTCACATGGCTGTAATTACACTCGTGTAAACAAAGGCCCAGAAAGAAACATCAGGAATTCCAGTTGGGCCTGTGGGAGAAGAGGAACTTACGCAATCATGCGCACAGAGGACCTAAGAGGTTCAACTTCACAATATCTTCCTGCATTCTTTCATTATGCCTCATCTGACTACCCAGTATGGATCCGTGTCGATTTCCATTGTCATCCCCATCCAACAGCTGCATTCAATCATACTGAGACCCACTCACCTGCTCGTGGTATTCGATGCCCATGCTCAGAGTGTTGATCAGAATGGCGATCATAATCCCCCGTCCGAAGTACTTGCTGTCCACGATCTTCCTGAACGTGTCGCACACCAGCCTCCAGAAGCGCACGACCCTCGCCGCCGTCTTGCCCAGGCTGCGGCGCTTCCTCCGGGGCTGCCTGCTGTCCCGCCGGTCCCTGTGGTGGAGGTCCTGCGTGAACTCGTACACGCCGTCGCTGTCCGAGTCGCCGGGGGCCTCGTTGCCCTCGGCGCCGCCCTCCGCCTCGCCGCTCAGGGCTTTGGCGCAGAAGGGGCAGCTCTCGGGGTCCAGCGTGAGCGCGGCCGTGTCCATGGCGCTGCTGGTGGTGCTGAGGTCACGGGCCGACAGCTGGCAGGAGAGCTGGGCTGCGACACGCAGAGGCGAAGACGGACAGCAAAATCGGCCCAGTTGTGACACAATACATAAATGAAGTGCTACAGACGAACTGTCGACTCCAATGGAAAAGATACGCTGTGAAAAAGGTTCGGCTGCACGTGTGTCAGAGTGTGTTTGACGGTGGCGGGCATTGTGTTCTGTGTGAGTAATGCCTCGTCTCTGCAGCCGGGGCTGCGGCCTGGCTGGACGCCGGCCACGGTTTCCACCATCTGTGAAACCTGAACAGAGCCGCTCTGACTGGCTTTGAGGAGCGGAGCAGGGGTGAATGCGGCTCACCGCCAGAGATTAACACTTAGTGACTCTAATTAGCACTTTTCCAGTGTGTCAAGGATAAAACACGGCCCGCATTGTGTTATCGTCTGAGGCTCAGGCACAGGAAATCAATATCACACCAAACTAAATAGGTGACTGCAGGAAGCAGAACACTTATGATTTACCTGGAAAATGACACTGACCAGATTCTAATTAAATAAGATGCTCATTAATTGCATTCCTGTTTTTTTTTCCTTACAAAAGTTCTGTTGATTCAAAATAATTGCAGCCAATGGAACTGTGTGATCTTTGTCAGTGTCTGATGAGTAGCGTACCTGTGGGACCGAGCGCGTCCGCCACGCTCGACGGTCGCCTCTCAACGGACGCGTGTGGGATATTGAGGTTGAAGTTGATGTTGGTCAGCGTGCTGCCGGCGAAGCTTCCCCGTCTGGACTCCGCCAAGGCTCTGGCCTGCAGCGTGGGGTAGTTCTTGGGAGCGGGGGCGGCGAAAGGCACCGAGTTCCTCTTCAGGGGCCGGGACGAAGCGGCGGGAGCCAAGGCCGAAGCCGGCCCCCCGCCGGCAGGCGACGGGCTGCGGCGGTGGGAGTCTGGGATGAAAAGGCTGTGGACTGAGGAGGAGGCGGTGCGGTTGGACAGGGTTGCCAGGTTGGTGTCGGAGACAGCCGCCGTCACGCAGGGCGGCGCCAACGCCAGCTGGCCCCCGTTGGGGCGAACGCCAGCCTCCACGTCCCTCCCCTCTAGACACCTGAAGCTCCCTCCCCTCACGCTGCCGTTGCCCAGGTGGTAGTGGTGGTGGTGGTGGTGGTGCGGCATGTGATGGACCGACACCGACCCCTGCCTGGACTTCCTCCTCCGCCTCTGACTCTGGCTGCGCTGGGGCTCGGCGGCGGGCGGCGAGGCGGCCACGCTGAGCCCGGCGTGGCGGGCCAGGATCCTGCAGACGTGCGCCACCTGCTTGGCCCCCTTGCGGATCACGTGCACCAGGTACTTGAGGAGCTCGTCGTAGCAGGAGCCGGGCTCGGAGAGCGACGCCAGGGTGCTGGCGTTGGACATGAAGCGCACGCGCTGCTCCTTCATCAGCTGGCTCTCCCGCTGCTTGGTCTCTGAGAACTGCGTGGCGATGACGACCAGGCAGAGGTTGATCATGAAGAATGAGCCAATCTGGAATGAAGAACAGGAGGAGGAGATGACATTGGCGTTTACACGCTCACATTGCTGACACCTGACCCTCTTCTAGTGGGAACATGAAGCAGCACTTACAATGATGAGCAGGATGAAGTAGATGAAGTTGTAGAAGGAATGAGCATCCATCACAAAGTACATGATGTCCACCCAGCCTTCCAGAGTAATCACCTATAAATAAAACCAATAAAATACAATCAGTAGTAGAGTAAAAATGAAAATTCTAATTCATTTGAATGTGTGCTACTATCTACCCTACCTGGAAGATGGCAATCCAGGCGTAGCAGATGTTGTCGAAGTTGATGGCCCCCTTGAAGGGGTTGACCGGGCCCGCGGAGCAGTTGGTGTAGTACTGGTACCAGTTGACGCACGTGGTGTTGTCGGTGCTGTTGTAGGAGTGTATGTCCAGCGTGCACTGCAGGCCGCCCTCCTCGTACAGCTTGGGCACGGTGCCGCAGTCCCGCATGCCGTTCTCCCGGGGCTGCGAGCAGATGAAGGGGTTCTCGTCGTCGTTCTCCGTGCGGTAGTACTTCTGCAGCTTCACAGAGAGGGGGCTGGGACAGAATGAAAGGTGATAGAAGATATGCTTTAAAAGCAACATGTTGCTGAAAAATCCTCATTGCTACAGTAGGAAAATGAAGTGTAGTGTATTCTGATTTGGAGATTTATGGATTTTATCCAAAGTCTGCATGTTTTAATTTCTTGCAAACAGCCCCTGAGCTGTTTTTGCTGAATAACACTTGTTCGAGTTGTATAAATTAACCAGCAGAACCAGCTGGAATTGTTTGGAACGGCCCAGTGCCAGATAAGCAGGGCATTGTGTGCACTGGAAAGACACGTATGATGACTCGAGCATCTCTTGGCATCTCTGTCAAAGCACCACGCAGCACTGAAGAACTGCTGTGTGTCTGCTGTGCGACGCCTGGCTCGTCCGTCAGCGCACATTCAGCCCGTGGGCCGCTTTAATTGCAGCGCAGCCTCGAGCGCCCTGCAGCACCTTATTATTCCCTTTACACTTCAGACCTGCCTTCCAGTCTGCTTTGTATTTATACCTTCCTAAAAGCCGCTTCACACTTGACGGTGATGTACAAGACGGCGCGCGGCTTCAAAGCGCCCCGGTGCCGCGTGCGATTGATCACACCCCAGCGAGAGCCTGTCTCGCACGCCATAATGAGCCTAATAACGAGTCAGGGTTCAACCGGTTAAAGGTTCACAGCTGGCACTTTCCCGAAGCACCAAAATGTTTATCGGGACAAGAGCGAAGCCAGGCTTAAACGCGCCTTCGAGATGCTAGAAGAATGTCAAAAAGTTGATTATGATGATGAAAAAAATATGCCAACTCACCAAAGCCATTAGGCCCGAACCTAAATTATAGCTGAGAAATGTCATAAATCCTACGCAGAGTAATGAAGCCAGGGTGACATAGGGAGCATGAATAAGTCATGGGTGCTCGTGTTCCATATACCATGGGCCACATGGGCTCACTCCTATTATTCACAGCCCAGTATTCATCACTGTGATGGGATTCTATAATGTTTGAACTTATTGACTTCGGTGCCTGACCTAGTTCTGAGGTAAAGGTCAGGGTTTACTGAGCCAACACCAAAACAATAAATGCTTCCAGCGACCTTTGGAGAGATAGGAATATGACTCTTTAAAAGGTCACTGCTGACAATAGTGATTTTTTAATTGCGTTTGACTAAAAAGGTGAGAGTTTAGTTCAGCAGGTGAAAAAAGAAGGAAACCAATCGAAGCAGTAGGTTCTCCATAAGTTCGCATTAGTACAGTCAGCCTATAAAACCATATGGGAATATACAATATATATTTTAATCCCTGAAACAGTAATGTAGGAAGTGAAATTCAACTGAGCAGCGTTTAGACTCACAAAGAGAAGTTGTCTTCCACGAAGCAGCGGTTTCGGAGCAGGCCGGCCCACAGCTGGACGCCCACAATACCAAATATGAAGAAGACGAAGAAGCAGAGCAGCAGCACGTTGCCCAGCATGGGCAGGGTGTCCAGCAGCAGAGTCACCAGGATCCGCATGCCTGAAAGAGGAGACAGGGTCAGTGGGTCGCACACCGGGGGCCAGCGAAGACGTGAGCAGAGGCATACAGTGTTTACAAGTATGTGAGTCTGAAGCAAGTAAAGCAGGAGGGGAAGGAAAAGAAAGGGAATTGTGCTTAGCAATGTCCTCTCCCTGATTAATAAAGGTTAAAAATATTTCTGGCTGAGGCGCAAGATGTGTGAGTCAAACGGAAGAACAGAGACTTGTTCGCAGCCTGCGAGAGTGTCAGCAGGACTCCTACACTTTGCTCTGAATTAAAAGACCTTCTCCGCTGCCTTTCATCCAGCACGTCCCCGATCCTGTCTGCTCTGGACAGTGTTCCCTTAAGTTTCTGACACATACACTTCCTACCGCCCACGCGCTGCCTCTGCTAAATCTGGCCGTCTCCCTCTGTCACCGCGGCTCAGGCGTTGATGTTATTTTCGCGGGTTTTTAATTACCTATGCCTCTCATCGGCCCGTTTGTAACTCTGTCGCTGCCCTTCTCTGCTGGTGTTACGCCGTCTGCCGACCCGTCTGCGGTCGGGCATCAATAGCGCTGATCGTTTTACTGAGCAGGGGGTTTCTGGGTAATTGGAGAGGACAGGTAAGTCCCCGCTGGCGCGTCGGCAAAGCTCGTCTGCCGGGCTGACGGCCACGGGGGAGCGAGGAGAGACGGAGGGAAGGGCACAGCGACAGGAGATGCACGTCCAACAAAACAAAACAGCAGAATACCTTTAAAGAGACTCCAAGGTTTTATATCAGAGACAACAGAAATTGCTTTGCTCAACAGAAGTAGTTTATCTTAGAAAGGTTTATGTTCATTCAATTAGTATTATTTGAACATGTGTCATTTTGAAAAACAGCGCAAAATGGAAAATGAAGCCAGTATTATTGTATTCTGTTTTAAATGAGGCTCAGTTGTGGAACATCTTTCCTCACAGGACACATTGTTTCCTAGAGATTTAAAAATACTGTATATTACCGCGTCTGGGTTTGATGTTTGCCTGCAAACATGACTGAGAGCATAATGTAAGCAGAAATCCTCTCTGGTGTCGAGTCGCCGCTTTAAACGAAAGGCGTGTATTTACCAGCGTGTTTATCTCGGCAAATTCCATCCACATCCCGACGCCCTTCATCTGCACCGTATTATGCCATCTGCGCACCCAACCGCGCGCGGGGGAACTTTTTCACATGCGCGCACGGATTTTGAAAAGCGCTGCTCCGCGCCGGCAGATGAAAGGGAGAACGAGGCAGTCGCTCAGAAATGCAGAACAAGTGGGGAGGACGACAGCCAGAGGAGGGGGGGGGGGGGGGCAAAGGTACAGTATGCACTAGAGAGGGTCTGAAGCATGAGCGACAGTGAGAAGCAACATGCGTGTCTTTTGAGCAAAGGTGAGACAGCAGAAAGTTTTGCCTGTTAATTAAGTGTCCACCATCTGGATTTACAGCAGAGCACCGCTACTTCAAAACATTACCCACAATGCAATGATGAACAGCTTATATTCACTACAGTACGTACACGAGTGAAGATTATGGTGATTGTGTTCAGCTGCTGAGGTTCTGCAGGTCTAACACACACACACACACACACACACACACACACACACACACACACACACACACACACACACACACACACACACACACACACACACGCGCGCGCTCCCTGCTTGCCAAGTAAACAGAGCAAACATAAAGCAGCAGTTCCTCCAAGTGACTGCCCTCGTGGTGTAATGTGCTGAGCTGTTAGGATGCTGCTTAGCTGAGCCCCAGTTAGTGACAGCAGCTGGGATTAGCGTGCGCTGCGGGCTGGGGGAACACTGACTCGCAATTCAACGCGGCCATCCGCCTGCACAAGGAAAGGCAAACGCTAAAAATGCCCCGCGCTACTGTTCACACCTCAGACACATGACAGACTGCAAAACCTCACACGGAAACATATTCTGCATCCAGTGTTTAAAACACTCTCCATTACAGTATTACCACAAGTGGACAGATGAGGTCATTTCAGGAAGGAGAATGACAGAAGGCAGTGATTCAGATCATATGAAGGCATCATACTAATAATCACCGACCCAAAAGCCATATGTGAAGTCTTCATTTGTCTTTCATCTGTTTATCTTCGGAATAAAAGAATCAATCTGCCGAGGCTGCCCCGACCTAAATAACGTGCCCGTTTCAACCGGTCGACATTTCAGATTCAATAACAATCATCTCCTCCTCCGCCCGCGCGCCCTCTCCATCCTCGCCGTGGGCGGCCGCTCCGGTCCAACATGGCTGGCAGGCAGGTGGCTGTGTGTGATCGGGGGAGCCATCTGCTAGCAGGCAGATTAGGTCTGCTTCCTGCGCTGCCCTGTCGCGGTCCGGCCCCGGCCCGGCCAGCTTTGTAATCTGTGTACTGTGAACTAATGGGCTTTTTGAGGCGCCGGCCAACGTACACCTGCGTCTCTCCTCGTTTGCTCCGAGTGCTCGGCGACTCTGCATAAGCAGGTACACGCAAATAAGGAAAAAAATACAGCGAAGGGAAGATGAGACCTTTAAACCTCGGCTTGCTGGTCTTCTGCCTGTATAACGATATGAGGATGCAAGTAACTTATAAAAGCCCTTGAAATTGAAAATATAAATAGGGAGCAACACAATTCTTCTGCCAGCAGCAGCTCGGGCTGTTCTTGTCAAATTTAGATTTGCCTAACGAGCTCTTTTGTTTAGGCAGCAGATGGATTGACAGCAAAAAGCTGTGATTACCCGGTGTCATCCTTTTGCCGAGCAACCCCTTAATCAGAGCCCTTTCTAACCTTTCTTCACGAGGAAGCCCTGATCCGACCCATGCCCTGGTTCCCCCCAAGCTCGTCCCTATTCTCACATCACAATGGAACAAAACGAGCCAGAGGATGACTTAGACCTCGCAATAAAAAAACCTACGGCCCCTTAACCTTAAGAAGAATAGAAGCAAGGACGTTCTTGCTGTTTAATTACAGTAGTGAGGCTGTGAGTGCTGGCAGAGGAGGGCACTGAAATGTACAGAGCTGGGAGGTCGATGGTGTCGTTGCATTGTTACATTTGGAGCTCATCTGGTTGGAAGTGCAGCATGCTTAAACTGGACACCGGGTCTGACAATAGCACAGGACGGAGCACAGCACATTACTGATGCATGGGTGCTGGCAAAACGCGCTGGCACTGCAGGTTTCCGTGCGCGTGCGACGTTGGCGAGGCGTCAGGGCGGCACGCGAGGCAGCGGGACGTGAGAAGCAGCGCGCGGCCGTGGGACGATTGTAGTCACGTATGAAAGAAGGCTGCTGATCTGTCAAACGGCAACTGGGCAGCAACCGTGAAATCAAGGTGGTTCGGATGGGATTATGCCCAAAAACATCTGGATCCAGATAAGGAATTAAATGAACATCAGTCATCATATTCCTAGTGTGTTTAGATGAATTAAGACACTGGATGTACACATTTATAAATTATATGGATGTTTCTCTTTCACCCATGAAAAACTAATGCATTTTGGCTGCCCGCCCGCTTCCTTTCCAAGAAGTTGCGATGATGTGATGGTGCCTTGACCTGGGGTTTTTGGTTTATTAGCAGCCGGTGAATGATGTCTACAAAATGTAGCCATCGCTTTCAGTGGCAGGAAGTTAACGCATCAATCAACGTCATAAAGCGGCCCAGGAACAATGTGTTCGTTAATAGCGTGTCTGAGGGTGTGTGTGTGTTTTAGGATGAGCTATAGCTGTCTGTCCCAAAACAGATAGAGAGAGAGAGAGAGAGAGAGAGAGAGAGAGAGAGAGAGAGAGAGAGAGAGAGAGAGAGAGAGAGAGAGAGAGAGAGAGAGAGAGAGAGAGAGAGAGAGAGAGAGAAACAGAGAGAGATGATGTGAGGCCCTTAAAAAAAAGTGGGAGGTGAATAATAACAGTTTGTACATCTGCTGAGTTATCGCCACATTATTGGCAGCAGTGGACGAGTATCGAAAGGAAACTCTCCTCAAGGTAGAAAAGAACATTTATACCAGCTTGAAGCATCAGGTTTAATAAACCCTGCTGACCTGGACAGGAAATGCTCCCTGGATCTGTTCAGGATGCCAAATCTGCAGACTATGAGTAGAGGTGAGCAGCTGCGCCTCGTCTGTATCTTCACGCGTCAGTCTTGGGTGCGTTTTCATCTGCACACAACATCTACGCTGTGTCAAATGGTGGTTTGCGACGACATTGAAATGCTGCCACGTAGTCAGAACGCGTGACAGTGAATTATCAAGTCTTATACTAAACTTCTTATTACACTTGATTTGGGGTATTCAGCAGCCTGAGGATTCATTTTTACGATGACAGCCTGTTAGATGTGTGTATTTCCAGTCAGTCCAACACCTGGGTTTAGAGGATAATATAAAAAAACATGCAGGACAGATTGCTATTAAAGTGTGTGCAGCAGCACACTTAGGAGTTTATGGCTCCCTTGACCTCTCTACATTGTTCCCATGGGAACACTGGAGGCTGGGTCAGTGGAACGCCACAAGACTGACAACTTTACAAACGTTGCAATTCATGGAACAATCACTCCAGTGGCAGTTTGAGCTGCAAATATGGAGGAAGCGGGTGGACAAACAGTCACTGCTGAATTAAATCAGTTACTGTAGCTGTGCAACTGCAAAAGCCTTGTTGATTGGTATACGCTGTTAGATGTTAGACAATAATGAGGACTGGGAATGTAGTTCCCACGTGGTGGTGAAGGCTGGTACATCTCCAACAAACAAAGGCACAAAAGCATTGGAGACAATAGGAATCAATAGGAATCTGGTCGCTCAGCAGACTTGTGAACCTTTTTATCCATGGCTTTAGGAGTTGCATCAATTCCTGACGTGTGTTTTTTTTTATTTTATTTTTTTTAAACCAAACCCGGCAACCGCTTATTATTTGAACGGGAAAACAACACCTTTGTCAGCGCCATCAATCCGGTCCAATGTAGGACATGAATTCAGAGCATCGAACGAAAACCGCGCTGCCTCAAAATAGTCCCACAGCAAACAGTCCCACCCAGACTTAGTCTGGGTGGGACTATTAGTTGGACGCCTAATGAGCAACTCAGCGTGCTCCGTGTGTGTGTGTGTGTGTGTGTGTGTGTGTGTGTGTGTGTGTGTGTGTGTGTGTGTGTGTGTGTGTGTGTGTGTGTGTGTGTGTGTGGCCTAATGAGTGGCTGTGAACCCCTGCGACGGCTTTGATTGACAAGACGGCGAGATTAGAGAAGAGGTTCGGGGAGTGTTTTGAGCCGAGGAATGAGAGGGGAGGGAGGGAGGTTGATGTCCTATTCATGCTCAAGTAGCAAGTAAACACCTGCACATGCATAGACGCACACACACAGACTCACGCTCACGCTGAGGATCGTTGCTCACTTTTCCTGTAATCTCTTCTGAGCAATTGAGAAGCTAATGACATAATTAGTCTGGATTTCAATGAAATCATGGCAGAGGGTGGAGTGAAGGTGTTTATTAATGCACAGTGGACCACAGGGTCGATGCAAAAAATGCTTGTGCTCTATTTAAGTGATAAAGCCTTGATGGAGTGATGGAGACTGATGGAGGACAGAGGGAGCGGAATTGGGAGCTTTCCTCCAAGTGTTTGGATAATGTGTGTATGTGCGAGATAACGAACGGGAGGGTGGAAATCTGACAGATGGAGCAAGTGACTCTGGGATGTGTGTGTTCGCACGGCGGTGAACAAGCGCGACAGTCTGTCTGCGTGTGCGTAGCTACAGTACGAACCACATGCCCTTAATAAAAGGCGGCCAGTTGGAAAATTGCATATAAATCCGCGTGAGTCTGAAGCCTTGGGAGGAAACACAGAGGCCGCGTAGTGAGTGTGAACGACCTGGCACCACAGCGCGATCACCATTAATGGATGAGACGTGAAACACAAACTCTAATGTCTCAATGTTTTAGTCAGGATAAGAGCAATTCTTTCTTTTTAATAGGGGTAATTTATATTTATTACATTACTTGTTGCGTTTGATTTGTTTATTTCTCTCTGATATGAACAATTATAGATATATTTGCAGTGTTTTGGGAGGGAGACCCCACCGTCACCTTTCCTCAGACGATCCCCGACGATACCTTGACAAAACAGCGGCGATCCAATGAGATAAAACGGCACAGCTATTATCTCCTGCCACGACGCACGAGTCATTTTCATGTCTGAGACCAAAGTGAAAATGAAAGCAAACACAATTATCTGCCACCTGCCATGGCGTCGGTTTGCCAGTGCACACATAAACCCAGGGCCTGTTCTTCACTTTAAGCCAGTCTGTGCAGGCAGATCCTGTAGGAGACTTCAAATCACGCAGACAAGCTGATCAACTCTCTCCAGCTCTGACACTTTAGAGCCATTAGGCACATTCATGTCAGTGGAGTAATGACAACTGCATAATGTTGCAACTTCACCTACTTTTAATTTTAGTTTAGCTGGAACCCATCTACTTCTGATTTGGGGAAATAACAAACACATGAACCTCCGTTTAAAGCTTGCAACAATATGAAACATATCTGTGAGACCTCAAACTTGCACTTGACCCCATCTGATTGTTTTAAGAATCATCCACATTCGCCTAAAGCTATGACTAAACTAAAAGCTGCAGATGATCTGGCTTCAGTTTACGATCCAAAACGTGTTTTCGTGTCCGGGGAAGCCAAAAGTGTTGCAATGTGAGGAAAAAAAATAAAACAAAAAAGGTGTCGTGGGATCTGGAGAGCTCTGCACTCACTTGGCACCCGGTTGATGGCCCTCAGAGGTCTCAGCACGCGGACCGTCCTCACTGCGGATAAACTGACGTTCTGCAGGTCGAGGGAGTACTCCAGCATGCTGCGCATGGACAGAGAGAGGGGGAAAGCATGGGTTAATAAAGCAACACACTTCACACTGCAGTACCTGTCTGATCGCACAGGAAACCTGCAGCCAGTCATTCCGTACGTATTACACGCTCCATCGCCCTCACCGCGCGCATGGCAATTAATAGTCTAATGAGTCAAATCCCATTTACATATACAGATGGCTGGAATGCATGTGCTCGAGCGAACAACAGGGTTTTTTTTCCTTCCGGCAATCACTGACTGGCAACTCACTCACTCACTCACTCACACACACACACACACAAACACGCGGACGCCCGCACGATCGACCTTCAAAGAAGAAAGTGTCGAGTGGAGACGTCGAGAGCGGCTCGAATCGCTTGTCATCGAGAGGGAAAGGAGCCTGCACACACTGTAAAAGGAGCAGCATCGGATCGGCGCGCCGCGACCTTGAGGCGACACCGGCTCCATCGCAGCTCTTTAGAGGCTCTTTGAGGCGCCGACGGGAGGTCAGCAGGACAGCGCTTAGAGGAGAGAGATACTGTACTGTACTGTGGAATGCCTGAGGACGGAAAAAAAAAAACTTCTCTGGTCTCTTGATCTGTGTTTATCGTCCTCTCGCCCCACGCTCGCTGCGTCTCCTCCGGCAGATGCCGGGCACATGTGAAAGTGTGCGGATGAAGGAATTCCCTCCTCGCACCCACTCCAAGTTCGTCTCCCTGACAAATCCAGAACACGTGTTGAACAGTACAGTACTTGTGAACTCAAACCCATATAGGACTGTTTAGCCCATATGGGTTTAGCTTCAACAAGCTTTAAGATCACTATACACACAACAGTGCTGATGCAGGTGCCCGATATTGTCTAACTGAAATGACAGCAAGCACGATTTTATTTTAGTGTGATCGCCAGGATGAAAAACTGACCATCATTTCAGCACTAAGTAGAACAATCCCTGTGGGAACGTATGGTAACATCATCAGGATTCCAATGGGAAAAGTCATGTTTGAGCCACAGACACGCTATAAATCCCCAGAGCAATAAAACACAAATATTAGGTTTTTTTTTTTTGCTGTCAGACATAGTAACATAAACAAACTTAAAAGCAGATGATGAATGATGTCTGCTGAAAAACAGTCGGCGCAAAAACACTTGCTGCTCCTGATGAGAGCCAGATGAAGGCGAAAGCCGAGCGACGGAGCGCATCAGGAGGCCACGGGCGGAAACGGAGGCTCAACCTTGGAGCGAGCTCGCGTGGAGGAGAATTCCCAAATTAACGCGCCGGGAACAGACGCGCATCTTGATGTGAAAAATGCACAAGGGCGAACCCTCAGAAGGATGTAGTGAGATTCGTGTGAGCGGTGTAAGAAAAACAGACAGGCATGATTATAGGTGCAGAGACAGCTCAGCCCAGATGGTGAGGCATAAAGGACAGTACATGAACAATGCAGGTCGGGGTTTAACCCCTCGTGTGTCCCCCCTGCTGCTGCACGGACACACATACGTCCGACAGAGAGATCGGATGGAACCGATGACTGTGTGAATCGGAATGAGCTCTGCCTTGTTTCATCATCTCCCCGTCCGCGGCTCCGGCTTCGCGTCTTTAATGCAAATCATGATGGATGGAGCGAGAGAAGCCGAAGGAGGCTGACAAATTCTCAGCCCCCGCTCCCGATCGGAGGCCGGGGAGCTGCGTTTGATCGGCGGAGGAACGATGTGACGAACGACGTCTCAATGCGCGGCGACTTGACAGATTGCTGCGAAGCGCGAAGTGTTTTCACGCAAACAAAAAGGCACGAAGCACATCCACAGCGATATCCGTCCATCATTTTACAGAGGCCGCTTTATTCAGATTATTGGTCTCCTGCAAATGTTTTGTGATGACTGATACGAGTTTAAAGGACAGAGCTGCATTGGGGATGTGATCATCTGAGCACAACATAAACATTGAGGGTGGGGAAACAGCTCATTTAACTTTGTGGCAGTAGAATATGACAGATCATATTCACATCTTTAGCATTAGACAAATGGTCTCATTTAACAAATAAGGGTGAGGACAAAGGGTCAATACTGTCTACTTGGTAAACTGTATGTGAGGGAATATGATTTCATTTAAATTACAGAGCTAGTCCTTATTTAAAAGACAGACCTGAATGTAACACTTAAAATAATAATAATTAGTTTCAAAACAGTGGAATATGTTGGACGACACTCATTTTACATATCACCAGGAAGTGCTGAATGCACGATGGGACATTTTGTCTTCATTGTCGTCGTTCTAAGTTAATACTTTCTGCTACGTTTGTTCATTTCCAATTCAGAAAAAGATGAAAGCATAACATTCAGGTCCCACACAGCAATCAAGAGCAGT